>NW_024582902.1:185156-198447 GCF_018398535.1 Haplochromis burtoni
CTGACAGCTAGAATAGAATAGAATAATCATTAAAACACAGGTAGAACCTCAGAGTAGCCCAGTAAAAAGTCAGACTAAGTGTGGACGACGGGTGGATAAGCAGAGACTCAGACTTACAGTGTTTGATCAGCTAAAAACAAAGATGGCTGCCTCTCCTACTCTTTGAGGTTCTCTGACAGATTCACATGCAGAGTTTATGTTTATGGAAATAAATATTATCCTGTAATAAATCAGGCGTTCTGCTGTCGGGCTGAACTGTGACTGCGCTGCTGTCGGCACATTGTGGAAGTGACTTCCTGTCCTGGAGCTCAGTGTTCCAGTGATCAATCGTTCATCCGTCTTCGTTTGGTCAGCCTGTTCTCTTGTGTCTGCAGTCCATGAGGCCAGAGGGCTGATGGGACAATCCCAGAGATCATGTGACTCCTATGTGAAGGTGAGGATGTGATGTCAGTAAGTTGATCAGCTGCTACTGCGACAGTCTAATATCAAAGACCTGTTTGTGCATGTGTTCACAGCTGGCCGTGACCTATGACCTGCAACGCAGCATCAGGATTAAAACTCACACGGTCTACAACAACAAGAACCCAAAATACGAGCGCCGCTTTAAGCTGTGAGTCACACAAAGGTTTCTAATCGCACACTTATAGAGACGGCGCTGGGACTCAGGACACCTTCGACTGTGCTATGAGAGTTTGCTGCAGGAGTTCCAGTCCGGGGTCAGACTGGAAATGAACTTTCACTGAAAGATCCTGGATCACGCCATTTCCTGTCCTGAGTTCTTACCTACAGTCTGATCCAGTGTGGAGGTTTCAAAGAAGGCTTCCCGCAGCCAGCAGCTTCAGCTGTACGAACATCACCGTTACCTGCACCAGAGCATGAGCTGTCAGGCAGGCTGGCTCACAGCTCGCGAGCCTCGCCCCCGTACAGTCAGCGCTCCAATATAATAGTTTTAGCTCTTCACAGCTGCAACCATCCAATGAAATTCTTAATAAAAAAGAGTAAAATCAATGAATACAGATATTAAAAATACTGTAGCGACTGTAGTGCAGAGGTAGTGCCACATACATGTACAGTGTGTAATATAAACTGTCCAATATTCCAGCAGCTCAGTGTCCTGATGGCTTGTGGGTAGAAACTGTCCCTGCTGCTGTGGGTGTGGACGCTCCTCATGAAGAGCGTGAGGCTGTGGTGGCTGGGACCAGAGAAGATCCTCTGGGCCTTCCTCCTGTAGATGTCCTGGATGGCTGGCAGCTCAGACCTGCTGATGCACTGTGCTGGTCACAGAGCGTCATAGCTGCTGGTCCTCAGTGATGTGATGCCCAGGAGCCCGAAGCATCCGACTCTCTCCACTTGTATTCCCCTCGATGTAAATGCCTCCGCCCCACGAGCTCCTTGGTGTTGCTGATGTTGAGCAGCAGGTTCTTGTCCTGACAACTGATGATGATGCTGTTGGAGCTGGGTGGGGCTGCACAGCCGTGGCCTGCACACACATCCCTGGGGGGCACCGGTGCTGAGCGTCGGTGCAGATCATGTGACACTGCCGATCCTAGTTTACACAATATACTCCTCGTGGTGGCGCACAGGTGTCAGTACCTAATAATCATGCACAGCGCTGTGCTCACCCACCTGAGGCTCCCAACATGTCAGCACTGCCAGATGCATTTACGTGTTGCGTCTGAGAGGGGCCGACATTGAGCCTGGTGCACATGTGCATCATCTGCACATGCATGGATACTACATTGTGGTTATCATGGATTAAGTGGAATCACATACAGCATCAACACTTGTCTGCACTCCTGAATGAAGGAAAATATAACTACTAACCAAGCAGCCAGTTCTAAAACACCCTCCACCCACCTCCATCAGCACCACCATTGAGACAGCAGAATGTGGCTGTGCTCCTGAGCTCCTCATGGAGCTCCTCAAACCCTCGACAGCCGTGGCAGTCGAGGGTCTGTACATGGCAGCTTTGCAGGCGCGAGCTCAGTTTTTCTGAGGGAGATGAGGAGACGGTCAGACGTGCTTTCATCTCCTCGCGTTTGGATGTTT
Organism: Haplochromis burtoni; assembly: GCF_018398535.1. Classification (NCBI taxonomy): domain Eukaryota; kingdom Metazoa; phylum Chordata; class Actinopteri; order Cichliformes; family Cichlidae; genus Haplochromis; species Haplochromis burtoni. Next base: position 187,206 of record NW_024582902.1, read on the forward strand.
GCGTCCGTGAGTGAGCAGAGTTCAAAGTGCAGACAGAGAGCATGTCCTCCGGCTGCTCTTCATCACTTACCTGTTCCTTTGTTGCTTAAAGTCGATTCAAACGTTTCGGACTGAAGTCTGGACTCACACTGAAGTGCATCGCTGACCTCTGACCCCAAGCTGCATGGGCACTGTAGCGTGTATCAGAATTGCACACCCTGTTTCTTCTTCCTGTGGAGGGCCGGCTTAAATGAGTGATGCACCTGATTCAAGCCGCGTGCCTCAGGTTGGACACATGTGGTTTACACTGTTTGCATTTCCATTGTGTTTACAGTGTGTGTGTGTGTGTGTGTGTCTCAGGTGGATCAGAGGAGAGTTCATGCCGAGCAGGTTGCTGGTTTCAGTGTTCAGACGACCTGCTGACAACAGGTGAGTGATGACATCACTCTGACTCTCACCTGTTGAGCTGCTGATGATTGCAGCTCTCTTCAGGCTGGACATCCACACATGTTGCAGTTCACACTCTGGCCTGATGGTGGCAGTGGGGCTCACGTGGTTCACTTTTTTAAACACTTTGAGGTCACATGATGAAAAGTTCAGACTCAGCTTGAATTTGAGGTTTCAACATCCAGACTGGAGGAAGAGTTCAGCTTCAAGGCTGCAGGTACCTGCACAGGTGTGGATCTTTCCTTTCCATGGTCACAACATCCAGCCAGAGAAGAAGAATCTCCAGGAGGAAGACACCTCATTACCTGAGCATGAAGAGAAGAACCACAAACGCAGGAGGTTCAGAAAGCTTCCAGAAACAGGCCGAGCTGCTCCGTCCTCTGATCCAGAATGATGCGGTTGCTCCAAGACGATCAGAACAAGAACCGACTGAACTTAAATAATACAAAATATAAGAAACAGCTCTAATACATGCAGAACACCACAGAGATGAAATCTGTATGACTGACTGAGAAAGCTGAGGCTCTGAAGCATGCAAACACAGAGCACTGATGGGCACGCTCAGTGTGTTTGGCGAGAACATGCCGACCATCCTGAGCTCGGTTATTCAGCGTCACAGGGTTTCAAACCAGAAGCTTCACTTGAACCTGGACAGCAAGGACACAAACCAGCCAAAGGATCCTCGTCCCTGTGACCTTCTTCTGCCGCCGAGCTCTTGAAAACAGGAAATCAAATGTTTTACTTTAAACATTCCAATTAAAGTTCACGGCCTGAATTATCTAAGGTTATGCAGACTATCTGGCCTGAAGGCGGTGCTTTGTCTTACTCATCAGGTGTGTCCATCTCCTCAGGCGCAGTCAGCTGATTGGCTGTATGAACTTCAGGATTGGCTCTCTCGTCTCATCCTGTGAGGTGAGTTAAAGTAATCGCAGCAGAGAATCTCGCACTGACTGTTTATACACTTTGTAACCTGCTGGCTCCGCCTCCTCTGGAATGACAGCCCCTCAATGGTTGGTTCTACCTCTTGGCGGAGGAGTATGGGTGGAGCAAACACCTGAGAGTGACATCACACAGAAGCAAACCAACAAGAAGCTCTGAAGAGGCGTGTGTGGACATCAGAGGTAAGGATTGGCTCCTCCGTGGTCATGTGACCCCGGTGATTGTGAAGCAACTTTCCGAAAGTCAGGGGAGGAGCTTCACAGTGACCTGTCTGATGATGTCATTCTGTTACAGGTGAGTCAGCTGACAGGTGTTGTGAATCCCATAATTTATTTATATAGCACTAAAAAAACAACATCTAGTGTGAACGCTCAAAGCGGCCGCATGCGCAAAAGAAGAGGTCACACACGACGTTTAGACCCAGAGCAAACAGTGTTTGACTGTTTCTGACTTTGTTTCCCAGTTTTCCTTTAAGTTATAAAGTTACTGTGTTATCTACATTTGGCCTAATAATGATCCTTGTTGCTGTTTTAGAGGAGCGGAGCTTCTAGCTGCAGATTTCTGTCAGAATCTGCAGATTATACAGAACAAATAAAATGTTCACGTTTCTCCAACGCTGTCTTCCCAGCAGTTGTACTGGACGGACAGGAAGCGTTCGCGATGTCTTCTCCGGCGCTGATAATCGGCGTCTGTCTTGTGTCAGGGACGTAAAAGACGGATTTAATGCGACGTGACCGTCAAACAGCAGCCGCTTTCTAAAACATCAGATATGTGTCGGATTCAGGACCACATACAGAAGTGACCCAGGTCGGATTTGTAAATATCGGATTTGTGCCGTTCACACTGTCACACTGTGATCGGATATGAGTCGCAGAGGGTCAGAAAAGTCGGATTTGATGCGCTTTCACCTGCAGTGTCAACATAGCCTTAGTTTCAGTCGAGATTTGGAGACTGAGTGATCCATGAAGCACCTAGAGAGGAAATAATACTCCAACAGGAAAAGTGTGATGGCCTGCCTGATTGGAGAGGTCAAAGGTCAGCTCAACTGTGGCCGGTCTGCTGTTAAAGTCTGATCTGCGTGTTTGATGTTTGGCGATTGTGGCAGCGTGAAGTCTTCATCTACCGTTATGCTTTAGTTTTATTTATGCAGCGCCAAATCACAGCAGCCATTGCCTCAGGGCGCTTTCTGCTGTGAGGTCGATCCAACAATGACACAGAGTCAGTGAAGACTGTCAGCTACGCTGCAGGGTCACCTGATCCAGCACCAACTGCTTTATCAAGAAGGAACGCTTGAATCCTAAAAGTCGGGCTTCGTGGTGACGGCGCCGTAAGCAGCTGCTTGCCCGTGTGTGGATCCATACATTCGTCTATTTATAGAGGCTGGGGGGTGGGGGGCTGATATAGATTAAAAGTGACTCCTGCTCTCTCACTCATCCCCAGGGGTCCACATGGTTACCATGGTAATGACAAGCAGCCCACTAACCATGTGACCCTCACAATACCTCTGTGCTCATGTCCCTCTCTCTCTCTCTCTCTGACATCATACTGAGGGCTGACTGTGGTTCGCCGGGCTGCACAGAGCAAGCGCGGGACCACAGAAGAAGCAGCTTCGGTCTGCCTGCAGCAGCTGTTTGTTGTTCAGCCCCGTTCTGTGTCACATGATACGTTTTGTTGGTCTCGAGGTCAAATCCTGCAGTGTGGCAGCAGCTCTGTGAGCCCGGGCATACCCCTTTACCTGTAGCGTACCTGGGTCTCTGCTGGTGTCCTGGGTGCGCTCAGTCTGCTCCGAGGACAGCCGAGATGTTCTGGAAGAATGCGGCGTGGTCGTGGGATGATGCAGCAGGTGATGATGATGATGATGGTGGTTATCTGCTTGCAGCAGACCTTCGGAGGACTCCGGACTCCACCCCTGATTCTGACCTGAACCACATCGTTGATGCGGCTTCCTCCACCGGTGCGTCCACGGCCAGCCTGACAAAGTCCACCTCCACCAGTGCCACCAGCACCAGCGGGCCAAAAGACCTGATCTCCAGCCTCCACTCTGAGGTCACCAGCTACAGCAGCCACGCCTCCACACTGTACACCAACACCAGCCAGCAGTACGCTGGCCGAGACGGCAGCGCTATGCAGCGAATGGAGGTGAGCAGCGTACACGCACACACGCCGCTAAACATGCACCAGGAGGAGGTGGAGGTGCGATGTTCACAGCGACCATATCTCCTTCTGTTCCTGAACGTAACGCAATAGACAACAAAGAAGTTGGTTGGTCACGAGAGAGTAACTGTAACTTTAGTTTGGTTTATCTGATCGACAGTGTGTGAAGGTTGCAGTTCCTCTACCGTCCAGCAGACGCAGCACTAGTCCCAATCAGTGTTGGTCAAGTTACTTGAGAAAAGTAATTAGTAACTAATTAGTTACTTATTTTCAAAACTAATTAGTTACTTAGTTACATAGTTACTTTTCAAAAACATGATACACAACCTGAATACGTAATAAAGCAACAGACCTTTCAGCCCAATTCTACTTTTTCTCCATAATCATCATATAAATCTGAATCAAATGAAAAACTTTTTATTAGTTTTATTAGTTTTAATCATTTAACTTTATGCATCATGCTTTTTAATGACATCATGTGACCGATAATATGGCTGCTGTCACTGTACTGAGCGCCCCAAGAAGGCGGAGCTTCAGTTTTGGTGAATGAAATTCAAGGATTTCGATACTAATTAACAGTAAGATGCTCTCCACAGTCTAGTACAGTTAGGATTAGCTGATAACAAAGCACTCTGCCCTCTCGTCCAAATATGGTCACTTCCTGAAAGAAGACCCGACATGTCTCTGTTGGGTCTTCAGATGTGACTTCACTAACCGGTGGGTGAAGCGTTACTTACAGTGTAACCAGCTGCTGATGGAGCGCGTCCTGCTCAGAGAGGATGAATAATGCTGATGGAGGTTATTCTGAGCATCGTGGTCCTGTTTGCTCCGACTGCTCGCAGGCTCCTCGTGTTTTACTGTTTTTCTGAGAGGCTCATCAAACATTCACGTGTGATGAATTATGGAGTGAAGCTGCTTCTGTAACTGTCACAAGCTGCTCTCTGACCCCAGCCTCAGAAACATCCGAAACATGAGGTCCAACACAGTGTGTCCTCTGTTCCTGTGCAGAGCAACCAGAGCTCCAGCTCTCAGGTGTTTGTGGGTGTTTGTACACGTTTGCTGGTGTTTACAGGTGTTTGTGGGTGTTTCAGGCAGATTTCAGAGGACTCGCATTCAGGAGCTTGGGAAAACATTAATGAGTCAAAGCCCTCACAAACACACGTCAGCCCGAGTGTGTGTGCTCAGGAAGTGTGTGCGTGTTATCACAGGGACACATCCACTGTTTTTGTGTGCCTGAGTGTGTGAGTTTCCTGCTATTATTCTGTGTGCTGGTTCCCACACACATACATCCAGTTCACCTCTGAGCCTCTGCTACGCGCTCACACGGGTTTACCTCGATCGGCACGCTGGACTCGGACCTGGTCTGGATCTTCATCCTGGTTTGGTTCAGCTCTGCTGAGGACCACTTGGTGGATCCACAGGATTCGAACTCTGACCTGCTGCCATGCACACCATCCACCGTCTGTGTCGCGTCTGCATCGGACAGAACCTGCCTCAGGTCTAAAGCTATGATTATTGATTCCATCGATCAGTCTTGACCTCTGTGCTTATTGATGATGTTGACTGGGACGTTTCATGCATCACAGCAGCTCTGAGACTAAAAGCTGTTTCAGGTTCTTGGATCCAGGTCAGCACAGTTTTCTTTGTTTCTGTCTGTTTAAAAGAGTTTGACAGATAATCGGTATTCAATACCGCCAATCGCAGGAAGCTCAGTTCGCCACAAAAATGGCAGAAAGCAAACTGCTTTCCTGATTGGCTGTGCAGTTTGATGTCACGCCTGGATGTGTGTCATGTTCCTGGGAAAAGCTCCACAGTGTCCTGTGTTGTGTGTGTGCTGTGTAACCGGAGCGTCTCACGTGCTGGTTTCGGGTCTTACTGAATGAAACAGGAAGTTCGTTCTGTTAGAGCAGGGCGGAGGGCGGAGCTACCAGTGATGGAGAGCTGGACCTCAGACGGTTTGGTCCAAAAGCATCAGATGACATCAGAGAGCAAGCAGAGCAGAACCACTAAAGTATAAACTGAAACGATGAGTCCAGACTCAAATTCTTTGTGCTAGTTACTAACTTTACTAGCAATTCCTTTATTTTTGTGACCTCTGACCCCAGAGAATAACTTAGACAAAACAGAGTTTTATCTCGGTTCAGTTTCAGCTCATTGAGAGCAGAATAAGTCAGTCGGCTAATATGGAGCAGAGCTGTTACTATAATGTTGGAGACAAAGTGTGATGGTGTGGTTCGGGACTCAGCTGCAGGGGAGGGGTGGAGCAGAGGGTTCAGGGGCGCGCATGGCAGCTCCCCCGTGACTGGGAGCAGGTGCACGTGGAACAGGAGTTCTGTGTGATGTGTGCAAAGTCATGGTGGGTCTGTGAATGCTGGCTTTCCGTGCACCTAAAAAGTGAAGACTGTGAACAAACAGACAAAGAGACGATTCCCCGACCGACACTTTTACTGTTTGCCTGTCCTTGGCCCACATATGGAAAATATCATTGAGAACCAGAGCCGCACAGATCAGGTGAGACAGTTGACCTTTGACACCGTCCTCATCCTGGTCCTGAGTTGTAATTAAAGAAATGGTCTGACTGGCTCCAGTTTACAAATCCTTCAGTGGACAGGTAAAGGAGGTCCAACGTGTTGGGGTTTAACTCCGTCCCACGATTTCTCAGGACAGCTCTGAGCACCAGCCCTGCATCCTCAGCCAATTAGAAGTCAGAAAACAATCCCTCTCCTGAGGTCCACCTTTCACAGTTTGAAGGTTTCTCGGTTCTTTGTCACGAGTTCAAACCAGATTGACGTGCGCTTCTGTTGATTCGAGAGCGCCACAGCAGTGGGACGTCTAAAAAGGCCGCTTCACTGCCTCAGAGCATGAATCGAAATGATTATTTGGTATTTAAATGTTCAAACAGCTTCTCTAACCTCCTCTGATCTCCTTTTCCCACTTGGCTCAGCCTGAGGGGGCCGGGGGAAATTGTTGATTTAGACAAATGCAAAGCTGTGTTAAAGGCACGCTCAGCTTCCTATTCCTGGTCATTCCACTTCCTGTTTGGCCTGAAAGCTCTGCAGAGGCAGGAAGATGGCGCAGGAGCGGGATCGTGAGAGCAGGACTGAACCTGCAGACAAATGCTGTTTGCATACCTTCACCCCGACGCTGTTCTTGGTTCCCCTGCAGCAGTTTTAATATCAGCCTGTCAGTCTGAAGTCGGGGACATTAAACTTCTATTGTGGCGAGGAAACTCTCAGGACGAGGCGACCTTTCCTTGCGCCGTCTCTGTTTACACAGCCATGGAAACCACTTGGAGACCCCCACCAAACATGGCCCAATGGGCCTCGGTCAACAGGGCCGTGGAGTAACACACGGTGCGCCCTGCAGGCTGAGAGCATCACAGCAGGAACAAACCTGACCTGACAGCAGCCTTCTGTCCTACACGACAGCTTCTCAGTCATCCTGAGAAGAAACTTTAAGGTGATGAGTCATCAATAACAGAGTGACCACGCCGGTAACTCAGCACAGGACAGCATACATGAGTCAAACGAACAGGTTCACTGCAGGCTCATTTACCCTCACAGTTTATGTTTACATGACACGACCGAACAAACGTTTTAGAACAGCAAGGTGATAATTTGATCCAAAATACTGAAACCAACAGAAGGCTCCATAATCGACTCCTCAGCGGCTCTCTGAGAATAAACGTGTCATTTTAAGAAATCAGCCTTCAAAGAGGCGGGCTGTAAGATTTCAACTGCTTTTATTGGAAAATAAAATCTCCTGGAAGAGAGTAACCCTAACCCTGCGTATCATCACCAAAGCTCCCTGCTGATCTCTCATAAAGAGAAAAATCCTTCGATGGTCGGCTTTTCCAAATGACCCCAAATCTCTAAACTGACCAGTGCACCAAAATGTTGTCACCTGTAGGGTCTCACCTTCAGGTGAAACATCGTCAGAGTTTGCTCAGATGTGTGGAGAACAAAAGGAGTTCCTCCAGACTTAATCTGGGCTCTGTGACAGGAAAGCAGACCTGCTACGCCTCGCTGAGAAGGTGGAGTTTTAAACTGACTTCAGGTGTGTTCTGACTGTCCTGCAGGTGAGCATCGCTCGAGGAAAAGATGGATTCGGTTTCACCATCTGCTCTGACTGCCCGGTCAGAGTGCAGGCGGTAGATCCAGGTGAGAAAGACAATTCCACGACCGCTGTACGACATCCTGTTCACTCACAGGTAATAAACACCTGGCTGTCCTCACTGCTCATAGGCGGTCCGGCTCATCAATCTGGACTCCGTCAGGGAGACTCGGTCCTGCAGCTCAATGGGCTTCCTGTAGAGACCTGGAAGTGCGTCGACCTTGCCCATGCCATCAGGTAACCCTGCCCCCTGTGAGAGTGACCCCACCTGTTCAGGTAAATCACAGGGCACATTTGGCCTTTTGTGAATACTAACAGTGGCGCGTCTCCTCAGGAGCTGTCAGTCTCAGATTGTGTTGGTGGTGTGGAGAAGTTTACCTGAGGTCCGGTCAGCATGTGACGCTATGCTCCGCCCACACACACACAGCGCGGTGAGTTTCATGCATGAGGACCATTTGAACTGCACCTGTGGTCATAATCACAGCTGCAGATAATCAAAGGAGCTCTCATTCAGCTCATTTTAGTTTTACTTATACAACACCAAATCAGCTCGAGGTTTATAGCGTAAGACCTACGATAATACCCCGACAGTCAGACCTGCTAAAGCTAGCACTTGGTAACAGGAAGGAAAAACTCCCTTCTGACAAAAAGAAACCTCTGGCACAACCACCAGTGAGGGCTGGAAGACACCGTGTGGGAGCTTCAGTGCTTCCTTTATTCCTTCCTTTAGCCAAGGAGACATTGTAGCATCATTTGTAAAAGAAGAGGAGATGATGCCATCCCCTAATTCATAGCAACACATCACCTGACCATCCAAGAAAACAAGTGCTGAACATTACATGCTAGTTAAGCTCACAGCTGAACATCAGAAGAACGTGGGTTGATATAAACTCTGTGTTTTCAGGTTGTGTCTCTGATGTCTGCTCTCATGTTTACTTCACTGTGCTTCTCCTTTTCTGTATCATTGACCTCACAACAGCTCGCCAGACAAATGAGCGCTTATTAACTGATCTTACACTAAGCTAATGTTCCTCTGTCTCCTAGACGACAGGCAGGAAGTTGCTGTCTAACCCCACCCAAAGCAAACAAGACCGCAAATGGGGTCAGGGGTCAGGGGTCCGGGCCAGTTTGGGAGCTCTAGGTTCTCTATGGAGGGATAGAAAGGAGGACCGGGAGGAAGAGGAAGAGGAGGAAGACCAGGAGATGTACACACCTCACACCACCACCCTGAAGGGCACACGTGTGACATCATCAAATGGAGACAATTACATCATCCTGTCACCTGTCAACCCAGAAGGGCAGGTGAGTGTCAGGAGGCGGGGCCTGTATTCAGAAGGAGTAGAACACAGTTTGTCAGTGTTTGGTTCCAGCACTGAGGGTCCTGTGCAGAGACGTCAGAATAATCAGAACTGAAGTTTAGAACATCGACTTACTGCAGCCGTTGAATCTGTGACCGGGACCGACAGCCCCGTGACAACCTGACAGGCCAACGTAATACGGTCTGAGTGTGAAGTACGAAGAAGACAATGTCTAAAAATGTCAGATGGTTTGAACACGCAGTGAGTTTAATCGATTCACCAAAGAAAGAAAAACCCCAAAGAAGAAGAAAAAACAAGTCGTAATCTGAAAAGCTGCCATTTCATGAAAAACATTGTAAATACAGTAAGTTGCTGTTTTTATGGGAAATACCCTGACGCTGTACAGTCATCATTCCAGTTAGAGAGTCTCGCTAAACTCAGATATTTGTGTTGAAAGAGAATATTTTAGTCAGTTTGACAGTTTCAGGTGAAACACTTTGACCTTTGGGACTGAGTAAACGCCACATCGAAACCATCATTATTCTGTTAAGCTCTCTTTATGTCTTTGTTTGCATTCATATATTTACCTGCACATCATTTTGTAGTTTGGTTTGCTGATGTTCGTGCACCATCAGAACGATGCTGAAATCAACAGTTTCCAAATAAATGTTCTCTTCCTCTCCAGCTGCTGCAACCAGTTTATCACGACAGGACTGGGTCGATCGGTACGACTTCCACTCTGAATGTTATTCATCCATATGCAAAGTGCTCGTAAATATTATGATTATTTAATCGTGTCATTTGTGGTTATCCAGGACATCTGTACCAGACTCGCCCCAGAGGTCCGAACGTCCTCCACGACTCGTGTTTGGGGTCGTTACAGAGACCTTTTACCAGGCAAATCTCCACCCTGCCTCCACCTCTTTCCTCCACATCTTTGGCCCCGCCCAGAAACTATGGCAACTACCAGAACTGCACCATTGTTCAGTCACATGTGCCCTGCTCAGGATATGGAACCTACGTCACCATGGCGCCCAAAACCGTCATCTTCCCTATTTTCGTCCAGGTCAGAACCAATCCAGGTCCGGAGTCTTTAAACTGAACCAAAACAAATCCAGTGCCCAGAGCTCCAGGGTCCTGAACAAACCCAGAAACTCTTAGAGCATCTATCTACTTAGCACTTTTATTTATTTTTTTATGTTTATTTAAGTGTTGTCTGACAGTATGTTTGCACTAAGTACCGCAGCAATTTCCTAATGTTGTAAACCTGCTCACATTTGGCAATAAAACCCCTTCTGATTCTGATCTTTTTCCGCCCCATTAAGCTCTAACCCAGAACAGAGTTACAGCCTTTTTTATTTTTATTTTGTTCATTATAACAGTCATTACAGATCTCTTTATGGAGACTCTACAATGATGAAGAGAAAACCTCTCTCACACAGCATGGCCCAGATGGACCTGTCCTCCCGTGCATACAGGACCCCCATACTTGATCCAAGCTGAATTCAGGAATGTTTAGAAACAGGAGGAGATGCGATGACGACAGTATGAAAGGCAGAATAAAGTGTGGCAGAGAAGGCTGGGGAACTTAATTTAAATGGTCTGAAATAAGGAGAACAGGTCTGTCCTGTAACGGGACATTGAGTCTCCATGGGGATTACTTGCATAAACAAAGGTAAATAACAGTAATGAGGAGGGCGACTGACAGTGGGCAACCGTCAGCTACAGAGGAGCAAAACGGTGTTTGTGTTTGTGTGGTTTGCTTTTGTTTACATGTGTGTTGTTGTTGTTTCAGCCTCTCGATCTCTGCAGTCCAGACAGAGCGCTGCTGATGTCTGAAGAGATGATCCTGCACCAAGCCGACCTGCTGCCTGCAAAGGTAACACCCCTGTAAACAGTGTTGGGGAGTAACGGAATACATGTGCCGCCGTTACGTATTTAAAATACAAAATATGAGTAACTGTATTCCGTTACAGTTACCGTTTAAAAAGGTGGTATTCAGAATACAGTTACTTTGTTGAAATAAATGGATTACACTGCGGTACTTCCCTGTTTCATGTTGTCGCGGGTCAGGACTGTTTGGTTTTGTTTGACAGCTACGTGCTGTTGTTCCAGGCGGCAGCGTTACAGTTGCCATGGTTACAGGGTGACGCTCTCGCTCTGTGTGTTTCCTGGGTGAGAGAGCGCCTTTTTGTTGTTGTTGTGCTAAGCTAACAGGCAGAATGCAGCCTGATGAGCAGTGTAGTCCGTGCTGCAGGGAGAATGGACTGCCATACCCGTTATGTGTCTGTGAGCGAGGAGGGAGAAAAAGG
>NW_024582902.1:200548-201936 GCF_018398535.1 Haplochromis burtoni
AGCTAACCACGCTAACGCCATGCACGGCCTGTAATCCTTTCATTTTCTCAAAAATCGACAGCACGCCTTATATATGAATTCTGGTTGTGCTTGATGACCGCGAACCAATTTTCTGTGGAGCACGGCGCTCAGCAATCTGTTAAAAAATGTTTTAGTTTGACTTTGCTACGGAGCTGCAGCGACTTGATGGATTGTCGGAGTGTTACGGCTGCTGAGGAGCCTCGCGGAGTGATACGTACTGTGCTTCAACATAATATTACCGTATTGTTTGTGTATAAGGACCATAAATGGCACCTGTTAAGAGACACGGTTATGAAGCGGATTTCAAACTCCAGGCTGTCAGTCACGAACTGTGAAATCTTTGTTATTATGCTCAGCGTCTTTTAGTTTACATTTTGACTGCACAATTGTGAGCTCTTTGTTATGCACAAAAACAACATTGTTTTCTTTTATTTATGGAGCATTATTATTTAATAAATGCTCATAATTTATTTTTGAGTAGTTTTTTTCATGTACATCTGTGCTGTATGTTAATAAAACAGCTTTGACTAAGAACTCTCTTTTTGTTCTTACTTTATGGCTTTAAAAAAATATCGAGATATGAGTTTTGGGTCATACCGCCCAGCCCTAGGTCAAAGGTCACAGTGTTGTGTGCAAATGAAGAAACAGGTCGATGAGAAGAAGAACTACAAGTACACATTTTATTGTGCTGACAGTGGTGTGTGTGTGTTTCAGGTGACCGTGTTGATCTACACTGACCTGCTGCTACTTACCAGAGAGGATGAAGCTGGACGCTGTAACGTCCTGCAGAGTCCGGTGTTCCTGAACACATTGAAGCTCAGAGAGGGTAATAAGATAAGATAAGATAAGATAAGATAAGATAACTCTTTATTGTCATTGCACAGTCATACATAGTACAGTAGTACAATGAAATTGGAAAAACTGTCCTACGTCGGCACTACATATAACACAACACGACACGATATGACACATCACAACGTAACAAACAACACAACACAGTATATTAACTTAGTATAAAAAAGAAGAATAAGTGTATGTGTATTGCACACTGTTATTATTGCTATTATTATTATTAATGCTGCGTTCACTGTCATCTCCGAGCATCGGTTTTTCTCTGTAACCTGCAGCTGGCAGGTTTCTGTTTAATGTCAGAACACATTGTTGTAATCCACATTTGATTTTCATTTCCTGGTTCGTTGTCAGCTGATTGACCAAGTAAAGTATCCACAGCACTATAACCTGTTCAATTTAACTTTATTTATACAGCACCAAATCACAACAACAGTCGCCTGAAGGCGCTTTATATTGTAAGGTAGACACTACAATAATACACAAGCTGCATACAGGGCTGGACTGGGACAGAAAAT
>NW_024582902.1:217779-220279 GCF_018398535.1 Haplochromis burtoni
AAAGCCAGAATGTGTTTGACAAACTCGGTGTAGTTGATGTGCCCATTGGCGTCCTCCTGTCCCGCCATCAGACGATCCACCTCGTCCTCAGTCATCCTCTCTCCCAGCGTGGCGAGGACGTGGCGGAGCTCCGCCCCCATCACCGTGCCGTTTCCCTCCTTGTCAAAGACCCTCAGCCCCTCCACAAAGTCCTCAAAGTTGCCCTGCTCTTTGGAGCGGGCCACATGCTGCTGCATGGGCAGGAAGCTGTCAAAGTCCAGCAGCTTGACGTTCAGCTCCTCCGCCTTCGGCCTCCCCAGCAGTTTCAGCACTTCCTCGTTGGTGGGGTTGTGTCCCAGCGCCCGCATAACATCGCCGCACTGAGCGTAGGTGATCTTCATCTCGCCGGCTGGCGTCTCGTCGAACAGAGCGAAGGCGTCTTTGAACTCCTCGATCTGGTCGGGGCTGAACTCCACCACGATGCTCTTCAGGTCCACCTCGGGGGGTTTTGGCTCCGGCTCCGCGGGCTTTGCTGGAGGAGGAGGCTCCTCCTTCTTTGCCTCCACCTTCTTCACCTCTGTCTTTTTCGGTTCCACTTTCTTTGGCGGCATGTTGCTGCAGAGCACTGGCGGTGGAGATGGAAAGTGACTGTCTGGTGTTTTATAGGAGCCAGCGGTGGGCTGAGCGAGGCAGGAGCAAATGGCAGGGAGGAGAGAGGAGGCGACCAAAGATGGAAGAAACCTGGAATGGAAACATTGAGAGGAGATAAGAGGCTGCAGATAAGAAACTTCCAGAAGCAGCAGAGCCGGTCTGAACCGGAGCCTCTGACCTCTCCTCAGGCCTCCATCAGTGAAAACCGCCTCCTCCTTCACATACTCTGGGATCTTTTCTGTTTCCTGCTAATCAATAGTTTTTAGCGCAGTTTCACAGCGCGGCTATCCTCTGCATCAATCTGTGAAGTAATCTCTGCATACCAGGCCCTTAATTTTAAATTACATTCTGGATTTATCTGCAAAGAGAAGCCAATCTAGGAGAAATCTGCTCTCTCTGTCTGCCTTGAGATTTGAACGCAAATGGAAGAACGCAGTCTTACATATTTGTTTAATATGTGCATTGAAGGACATGTCTGGTCAAAAATGACTCCAAGGTTCCTCACAGTGATACTGGAGGCCAAGGTAATGCCATCCAGAGTAAGAATCTGGTTAATACCATATTTCTAAGATTTTCAGGGCCGAGTACAATAACCTCAGTTTGATCTGAATTAAGAAGCAGAAAGTTAGCGGCCTCAGGTCTTATGTCTTTAAGACATTCCTGCACTTTAACTATTGGTGTGTGTTATCTGGCTTCATGGACAGATAGAGCTGGTGTCATCTGCATAGCAGTGTAAATGTATGCTATGTCTTCTAATGATGCTGCCTAAATCAGGGGCATCAAACATGAATGAGCTGAGAGCCACTGCTGTCGTCTCATTGGAGCCACTTTAGTGTTCAAGTACAAAACAAGAAAACAGACACAAATATTTCTGAAAATGTTTTGTTTGTTTTTTTACATTTCAAATCTTGTATAAGACGACTGTGCCTGTTCAACTTACCTCCATCATTAACCTCAGTGCGCAGTACCTGTGATACCTGCAGCTGCTTTAATCGCTCTAATAAGATTTTATGGTCGACAGTATCGAACGCTGCACTGAGGTCTAGCAGGATGACCTGTGACAGGTATAATTTCAGGTGAATCAGCTACACAAACATCACTGTGCTTCATAACAGGAGCAGGGAGTGCTGCAATACTGAGTGAGCACCATCACCACGTGAGAGCGCCACCTAGACAGACACTGAGGAGGAACCAGTTCTCTACATCAGGTTAAACACAGGCTGTAACACCACCTCCCCTCCGTTTTTATCTGCGGCCCTTTCAGTTCAGTTTATTTGTGTCTCGTTATCTCTGAGGTGATGTGGCCTCATGTGTCATTAACATTCCAGCTGTGATAAGAGGCGATGTCCCATGATGCTCTCTGTGTCCTTCAGTCTGGAAATAACTGCGCAGCTGCAGCTCGGCTTCATCTTTCACGCTAAGCTGATCACAGAGGTTTAAAATCCATGAATGAAGCAGATCTTTGATCACAGCAGCACAAACAACGTTGTGTTTTCAAACTATAACTTTAATCTCCAAACACTTTAATGAAACATCCACCAATGAGACATGTAGGATACAGTCATGTGACACACAGCAGGAACCCAGAAGTTCAATGTGATTCACGATCCATGAACATATTGATTCACAGATGAGACATTAAAGAAGGTGGAGTCAGCGCTGCTTCAGTCTGCGACACCATCAGCATCTGACACAGATATCAATCAATCAATGAATTACTGATCAATACTGTCCTCACAGAGATTATTATCAATAAGTATCATTAACCACCTGGTGGATCTTTGAGAAGCCATCTCTCTCTGATGGCTGAGCTCAATAAAAACCCTAAAAATCATACATTTCACAGCGGTGCTCATTGGAGCAAAGCAGC
>NW_024582902.1:225822-227877 GCF_018398535.1 Haplochromis burtoni
GTTTACATTATACATGCTTCCCTTAGGCAGCATCATTAGAAGACATAGCATACATTTACACTGCTATGCAGATGACACCCAGCTCTATCTGTCCATGGAGCCAGATAACACACACCAATGAGTTAAACTGCAGGAATGTCTTAAAGACATAAAGACCTGGATGGCCGCTAACTTCCATCCATCCATCCCTTCTCTTCCTCTTATCCAGTTCAGGGTTTCTGTGGGACTGGGGCTTATCCCAGCTGCCATAGGGTGACAGCGATACCATGGACAGGTTGGGGCTGCTAATTTCCTGCTTCTAATTTCCAGTCTCAGATAAAAGTGAGACTGGAAATGGCCACTCCTTCCTGATCCTCTGCCACAGGTTTTGAATTGAAGTGAAGTAAACTCAGTTGAATGGATGGATGGATTTTGTACTGGTATCCTTATTTGATCTTCACAGGAGCTCACTGAGGTGTTTTTGATGTGGGGTTGCCCACCTTCACTGTCTGCTTTTCAGGAAGCCAGTTGCAGGTTGCAGTGTCCACGCCTAGAAACATCAGCTTTTCCACACTCTGCTATGGGATGATTGTGTTAAAAGCTCAGCTCAAGTCGATGAAAAGGACTCGGACATAGGTGTTCTTCGTCTCCAGGCGTGACAGCGTGAAGTGGAGTGTCGTGGAAATGGGATCCTCTGTGGATCGGTTGAAATTGAAAACTGTAGGGGATCCAGGTTACCCAGAGACTGTTCTTGGTGTGCTTCAAAATCAGCCTCTCAAAACTTTTACTCACAACTGGTGTGATGGCCATGGGCCTAAAGTCATGTAAGCAGACTGGGTATGTTTTCTTTGGGAGTTATGATGGCGCTCTAGAGGCAAACTGGCCTGCCCGAGTGATGTGTGAAGAATGTCTGCAAAAACATATTTCTTTGCTTTCTTTGCTCTGCGCAGTTCTATAAAACATGCCCACAAATGTTGTCTGGCCCTGCTGCCTTACGTGGGTTGACCCTGGCCTTTCTCTCCAGCTGTTGACAGCTGGAGAGCCCCGCCCGGTGGCAGTGGAACTGTTTGTGCCTGGGTGGTGTTGTAACCTCAAACCATAGAAAGAAGTTGTTCAGCTCATCTGGTAGAGAGCTGTTGTCCCGGTTCATCATCGGGGGAGGGGGCTTGTAGTCAGCGATGTGTTGAAAGTCCTGCCACAGACACTGTGGATCCTTGCTACACATGAAGTGAGTGTTCAGTTTCAGTCTCTTCGCTTCTCTGATCCCCTGTGACGGGTTCTTCCTTCCTATAAGCTGCAGGATCCACAGATTTAATAGCTTTGCTTCGAGCTCTCAGAAACGCTCGCTGGAGTCTGTCCCAGCTACCATCGGACGAGAGGGGGGCCCGGGAGGAGCTGGGGGACATCCTGGACAGGTCCGGTCTGGACAGGCTAACACACAGAGACCGACAACCATTCGCACTCACACCGTTCATTAACCCAACCCCACTACTTCCATTTGAGAGGAAGCCAAAGTACCTGGAGCGAACCCACACATGAGCAAGCAGGTGACAGTGGGAAGGAAAAACTTTCTGCTGTCTGCTGCCTCAGCTCGCAGCTGCTGCCTGGTGGGGTTCAGGGGAGGAAGACGGGACAAAGACACACTGTGGAAGAGAGCCAGATAATGATTCAGTGCAGAGAGGTGCATAAACACATAGTGAGTGAAGAAGAAACACCCAGTGCATCATGGGAATCCCCAGCAGCCTTGGATCAGGATTCTGATCTCCTGAGCTGAGGAATCACAGACTTTTGTTTTTAACAGGACATGATGACTGACTGAAGAATGCTGTACACTGATTGGCTAAAGATGTGTCAGTCACATGATGACATCACTGTCTTTGGGTTCTTTTTACAAACTCGTGCATTTTTAATGATGTTTGAGTCTGGGCACAGGTACAGAAGCTTTATCCTGAAACTGTTGGTTCAACTGTGCAAAAGTCTATGCCAACAGTGTTAGATTGTGTGTGTGTGTGTGTGTGTGTGTGTGTGTGTGTGTGTGTGTGTGTGTGTGTGTGTGTGTGTGTGTGTGTGTGTGTG
>NW_024582902.1:227925-240306 GCF_018398535.1 Haplochromis burtoni
TGTGTGTGTGTGTGTGTGTGTGTGAGGCCCACTGATGAAGAGCGTCCTCTGAGTTCAGCTGAATGGAGTCCAGTTTAACAATGCAGGAATGTGTGTGTGTGTGTGTGTGTGTGAGGCGGGGGATTTGGACGACTCTCTTTGGTTTCCATAGAAACATGATGTAAGGGCGAGGGGGCGGGGTTCTTCTCCTTTCATTGTGTGAGTATGTGTATGTCCTTTTGTGGTTGCTTTAAAGTTTGTGTGGACTGGCTGGTAGAGAGACCTCACTCGATGGAGGAGTAAGACGAAGAACCCAGCAGCAGAGCGGCGTGACGACTGACGGGGTCGAAGACAGGAAGCTGGAAGTTGGAGGAAGTCTGTAATGTAGAGGTGAGGGAACAGGAGCTTTTGTTCTTCGGGGAGTGTGTGTGTGTGGCCCCTTTGTGACATTTTCAGAGTCCAGATTGAACCACCTCTGACTTCTCTGATTTTCTCTGCCGCTTTATTGTGGGCTGCCGCAGTTCCCCCGACAGCCTCTGGGTGGAGCTGCAGCCTGGGGCAGATGAACGCAGTGACGCTGCTCATTAATGCATCCGTGTGTGTGGCTGTCTTTGTGTTGTAAATGCGATTAGACACTGGCAGCTCTGCTCCTGTTGTTGTTGACCTACTTCTGTAGCTTCACTTTAACCTGAAATCGTCTCCGAGGGCGCACTCGGCTAACTTTACTGTTTCTGCTTCATGTGGAGCGCACACAACCCAACTGCTCAGCTTCATTCTTATTTGCAGGCAACATTTTAAAGATAAATCAGAGTTTAAACACTGCTGCAAACAACACACACGCACAAACCTTCATATATACAAATCTACATTTGCTTAAACTATTCTGATTCTGATCTCACGAAGGGGGCCGGTTTTAAACCAAGACATACTATTGCTGAAAGCTGGGGTATAAAAATCACACCGGAACTGGACTGAAGATCAGAGGAACTGTCCACGTCATGGTCAGCATGTACGAGGAGGTCAGAAGAGGTGCAACAGTGAGAGTCTGCAGCCCTGTGTGAAACATGGCGGAGTCTCCATCGTGGTTACAGATGCATGTCAGCCAAAGGTGATGGAGATCTTCAAACACACTGCCAGTGCAGTGAAAGCATCCTTAATAGAAACATACGGTGGATCAGCCTCCGCAGAGCCCGGACCTCAACATTGCTGAAGCATTGATTCGTTTCTGCCAAGAGGAGTGGTCAAACATCCAAAGCATCGGGTCAGGCTGAAGCTTGCTGAGGGACGTTGAACCAAATGTTAGTGGGGTGTGTTCTTCACTCTGTGTGGATTGCAGAGAAAGTACAATTTTTAAAAAATGTGTATTTCTGCACAATCACTCCACCCTGGTAAAAACAAACATTTCAAAGGAGTGATTAAAAGCCCCAAATCACCCTGACGGTGGTGCTGATAATGAGCAGATGGAAACGTCTGAGCATCACCTTCATGTCATTAGAGAACCTGTGCTGCCTTCCAGGTGTTTGGGTTGTTAACTGTTAGTGTCCGAAAACATGAGGGTGATGGTATATGTTTCACACTGTTTGATGCGAGGGGTGGAGGGGTAGGTGGAGATGGAGGTAAGGATTAATTCACACAGTAAAAAAGGCTGCAGGTCAACTCTGACCTCGTGGGGCTCAAACGGATGTTTTAGCCTTTAAGTCTGAAAAAATGAAATGCAGTATACAGAATACTACAGAGTACTATCTGTCACTTCCTCTGTGTCCAGGTTCACCGCGACAGCCTGAGGAGAACTCCTCCCTCAGCACCTCCCACACCTCCATCATGACGGACAGCCAACACCCAGGCGTGCCTTCCCCCTCGCTCTCTTCAAATGTTCACCACAACGGCAGGATTGGGGGGGCGGTGTCAAAAAGTCCCATGACCCCTGATCAAAATGGTAGTCTGGATCCAGGACCAGAATCCCACAATCCCAGTAAAGTCAGCAGCAGAGCGCTGACCTCCACCTCACCCCTGAGGACCCTCAGGACTCTCCGAGGCCTTGTGAGTCCAGCCGGTCCCAGTCCTGAAGGCGGCACCGCCAGACCTCGGGGACAGAGCCTTAGCTCTGCACTCAGCTCCAGAATGAGAATCACGACCCCCAGAAGCAAGGTAACTCTCACCTGCAGTGAAAGACACACCTGAGCTGGTCCCACAAGTCCAGGAGAGACAGGAGCTCCCAGGTGGAGCCAAATCTGAAGGGAGGTGTTGATCAGTCTTTGGGTAGCTTTGATCAGACAGAGGTCTGATGAGACGAGTTAGAACTTAAAAATCTGGATGGACCACATATGTGGTCAGAGTTACCTCATGTTAGGGCTGGGCGATATGACCCAAAATTCATATCTCGATATTTTTTACCTGGATGGCGATATAAGATATATATCTCGATTTTTTTTTAAAGCCATAAGTTAAGAACAAAAAGAGAGTTCTTAGTCACACTGTGTCCCAGATGTCACACGGGCACTTTTATTTACATACAGCGTAGATGTACATGAAGAAATTACTCAAAAATAAATTATCAGCATTTATTAAATAATCATGGTCCATAAATAAAAGAAAACAATGTTGTTTTTGTGCATAACAAAAAGCTCACAATTGTGCAGTCAAAATGTAAACTAATAGACGCTGAGCATAATAACAAAGAGACAGATTTCACAGCTGCACCACGTCTCTGAACAGGTGCCATTTGTGGTCCTTATACACACGCAGTACGTATCACTCCGCGAGGCTCCTCCTCTGTAGCCGTAATCCTCCGACAATCCATCAAGTGGTGCAGCTCCGTAGCTTAGCAAAGTCATATTAAAACATTTTTTGACAGATTGCTGAGCGCCGTGTACCACATAAAATCGGTTCGCGGTCAGCAAGCACAACCAGAATTCATACATAAGGCGCGCTGTCGATTTTTGAGAAAAGGAAAGGATTTTAGGCCGTGCAGCCCCTCCTGGCTGCAAGTCGTTAGCGCGGTTAGCTCGCTAACACGTTGACGCCGTCCAGCCCCACGCACGGTAACTCGCTAACGGAGATTTTCCGCTTTCATCTTGTCATTGCCTGCAGGTGAAGCTATGGGGGAGGGGGAGTTGTGTTCAGTGAAGGAGAGGCAAGGCCGAGTAACGTTGCGTAGAGACAAAAGTGGACGAAAGAGAGGCAAACCTGCGGCTCCACAAGTATAATTATAACGTAACATAGACTATATCGATATAAACGATATCGTCACATCTTATATCTCGTATGAAACTATATCGATATTTTTAAAAAACTCGATATATCGCCCAGCCCTACCTCATGTGATTTTTAATAACAGCCTGAATAATTAAAGAGAGGTCACAGATTCAGGGGAGACCCCGATGAATGGATCAAACAGCCTTTTAGCTGTAGCTTATAAAGAATCATCACCTGTCTGAGGTGAAGCTCTGCACCTGGATGAACTCCAATCAAAGACATCTACAGACAGTCAGAAGCAATAGGCTGACATAAGCTGCCTCAGACTCTGTTCTTAGTGTGGTGCAGACTCTTCTGGTCTGTAGTATTTGACAAACATTGGTGTGAAACTGCAGATCAAAGTGAAAACTCAACATGCAGTAAAGAGTTTTGGTGATTTTAGAAAGAGCGGAGAGGACAGATGGTGACATCGTGGTGTTCAGATGCTGTCACATTAAGTGTGTTGGAATCTTTAACTCAGACTCCTGTTAACCACTTGTAACACCTGTGTTGTTGGTGCAGCGTAGGAGCAGCCAGCAGGGGGAGCCAGAGGCCCTGTTGGACCTGATCTTGGAGTCTCAGTGTCAGAGGCTGGACGACCAGAGAGCCAGCGTCAGCCTGCTGCCCGATCCGGGACCAGCTGCTCTTTGTGGGGCCTGCAGTCCAGATCAACCCCCTGTGCCCAGCCTGGACTTTTACTACATGCTCATACACTACCAGGTCTGTATCTTTACTGGGTTAACTGTTAGCTAAAGATTGGACACACTGGTGTGGTTGGTTGGTGTGGTTTTTACAACACCGGGAGTATCAATGCTCCTGACCAATCAGATTCTTGTGATGTCAGACAGAAATATTAGAAATGCTTTTCTTACCTCTAATTTTGAAAACAGAGACCTCCCCAAGTTAGTATTGTTCTTGACTAAAGCAAAGAGAAAAGGTAAATAATAAAGCCTTTGGTTACTTTTGGTTTAGGGTTAGCAGCAACATGTTAGCAACAGATCCTTTGAGTCCTGTAAGCTGCGAGCTGAGGCTTCCTAGGCTGGATTTGCTTAGTCTGGGAGATCACACAGATCCCTGATTGAAGGCCAAGTCCGCACCTCAAACTTCATGTGCTCTAAAACATTTCTGAACCTGTTTAGCAGCGTGGCTTATCCTGTTGAAGGGCCACAACCATCAGGGAGCACCATTTCTCTGAAAGGGTGGACACGGCCTGTAACAGTGCTTAGGTAGGCCTGTCACAGTAACATCCACGTGGATGCAGGACACAACTTTTCCCAGCTGAACATCACCCAAAACATCGTGCCGCCTCCTCGGCTCATCTTCTTCCAATCTGGCCTTGTGCTTCCAGGTGTTCCCCAGGTAAGCAGTACACATGCATCTGGGCATCCACATGATGTGTATGCTGACACCTTTCTATCAGAATGGGCCACCCGGTCCAGCCTTCAGTGAACCTGGTTGGTTCTTTGATAGGTTACTGAGCCCTGCAGACCAACCAAAGGGCTGCAGCTTTGGAGACACTCTGACCCAAACTGTCAGACACATTCAAATCCTCTTGTGCATTTTTCTTGCTTTTAACATCACGTCTGAGGACAAAATGTACACCTGCTCCCTGATATATCCCACCCACTAACAGGTGGTATGACTGTATTCACTTCACCTGTCAGTGGTCAAAATGGCCCTGTTTGAAGTATCCGACCAGTTTCACTCCAGTTCACTCTGATCTATGAGCAATATGATAGTGCAGCTCCTGCATGTGTACGAATGAACAACAAGAAAAATTCGTTTGTACCTCACTATCTGTACACCTTGTTTTAACATTAATCAGTAAAGGTGACGTGGGCAGGACTTGATTTTAGCATTTTCAGTCAAATCTACACTTTACCTGAAGGATGAAAGAGAAGCTCATCAGAACAGATGATGATGCTATGGGGATAAAAAGATTTTATCCATGTTTGTTGTGTTACATTAGCTACCAGACGGGTTATGACCCACGTGAGCTTCTGTCTGTGTCTGCATTTGGTTCCACTCCCACTTACTGACCTCCAGACCCCATGACAAGATGGCTCTCTGTAAGGTGCAAACAAGTACTTTCTGTCAATATGTCACAACAGTGCGGCTGGTCAGGGATGGTCCTGGATCAACACTGATCTCGTCATCAGGAACAGGATAGTGTAGAACAGCCCTCACCTGTCTCTCTGTCTGCAGTCTGACAGGATGGAGGACCAGAGGTGTTCCCTCCCAGACCTGGATGACGTGCTCACTCCGGTTCCTGACGGTCAGGAGAACTTCTTCTCTTTGGTCCAGAGAGTCCAGTCCAGGAGGATGAATGAGCAGCGAGCTTCACTGCTGCTGAGGAACAGTGAGGAGGACCCGGACGCACAATCTGCTAGCTCCTCCCTCCATCATCATCATCACTGATGAAGCCCCAAGTCTGATCGGGTGGAGCGACTGAATTCTAGTTCCCTTTAAGGAGTAGCATTTGTTGTTGAGTGTGGCTCTGGCTCCTCAGACTGAAACCAGGGCCGCAGTGATCCTGGACTTGGGGCCATGAGGGTTTTCGTCTGCATGTAGGACAAACTGCTGTCAGAAATAATCTTAATTTTTACTAACACACTTGTAACACATGTCACATGACCAGGAATCACAGGTTGGTTTCTGTACGGAAGAAGAAAAAAATGCTTGGATGGACTCTGAGGTTTGATTTGATGTTTGGAAGTTTGTTTTAATCAAACTTAGGGCTGCAAGCGCTTCTGTGTGGATGGGTAAGTGGGGCTATGTGGGTGGGGCAAACCCATATTTATCTCACACAGCGCCCGCAGCATATTTGCCCTTCAAGGCTAGTGGGGATGCCGGTGTGGGCTTTCCCACAGGAAACCCACGTTAGTGGCCAAGAGAGGCATGTTTGGTGGGGCAAGCTGAGGTTTGACTGCATTAGAAGGTGAACGTGGGCATCCCTGTGATGCTGGAGTAGGGCGTGGGTGTGAGGTCTGAGGCGTGAGGTGTAGGTGTGGGTGTAAGGTCCTTGGTGTGAGGGGTGGGTGTGGGTCTGAGGTGTGAAGCACGCGTGTCAGTGTGAGGGGCAAATGTAGTGATGGTTAACAAGTTAACGAGAAGTGGTCGAGGTTGAAGAGACTGCTGAAACCCTTGGGGGCGCAGGACACGACTCATTAAGTCACATGACTGGGGGGGGATGCAAAGCATTCTGGTAGATATAGTGAAGTTTAGTAACCCATACTTTCAGCTTTAAAAGGACACAGCCTTAATGAGGTCATCATATCCATCAGCTGTTGCTCCTCCCACCACAATGCCGTACAGGAAACAGCTGTTTACTTCCTGTTTGTTCTGTGGTCCCTAACCCAAACTAACGAGGTGACTGAATGCAGACCAACTGACGATGCACTCACTGACCGCATGATAAACACTCTGCATGTAAACGTCACCCTGGACCTGTGAACCTGTGACCTGATCTGTGTCCTGTTTCACCTGTACTCACCTGATTCTGTAGTAACTTCAGAAATGTGACCTTTAACCTTGTGGTGCTGATTTAAATAATCTCTCTAACAAACATCTCAGCTTGTATTTCACTGTCAAACTTTATTCAAACATGCAGCTCACAGACGTGATGTCAGGCTCTCCCACCTACCATGTTTACCAATCACAGGTGTCCGTCTGGAGCTGAAGCCTCTCTGTGACCTCTGACCTCTGTAAGCTGGAAAAGTCTGATCGTAAAGAGAAATGTCACTTCCTGTGTTGGAGGCTTGAATAAAGTTTCATCAGGCTTGATCCTATTTGTCCTCCTCCTTGTTGCCTGGTAACACCTTTCTCACCCTCCCAGTCCCAAAAGCGACGATGGTTCAAATCTGACCAGAGATTTCACATTTCAGTCAGCTGACTGCAGACAAACGAAGCCGCCTCCTGTTGCTGTCTGCAGGCGACCTTTGATCAGGACCACACATGTCCCGATCCAGAATAACTGGATTTGTTCGGAGTGGTGCGACAGCGACGTAGATTTCAATTCAATTGTATTTACACAGCGCCAAATCCCCTTAAGGTGCTTTATATTGCACAGTAGATCGTACAATAATACACACAGAGAAAAACCCAACAATCATATGACCCCCTATGAGCAGCACTTTGGCGACAGTGGGAAGGAAAAACTCCCTTTTAACAGGAAGAAACCTCCGGCAGAACCAGGCTCAGGGAGGGGCGGGGCCATCTGCTGTGATTGGTTGGGGTGAGAGAAGGAAAGACATAAAGACATGCTGTGGAAGAGAGACAGAGATTAATAACAGATATGATTCAATGCAGAGAGGTCTGTTAACACATAGTGAGTGAGAAAGGTGACTGGAAAGGAAAAACCCAGTGCATCATGGGAATCCCCGGCAGCGTATGTCTATTGCAGCATAACTAAGGGAGGATTCAGGGTCACCTGGTCCAGCCCTAACTATATGCTTTAGCAAAAAGGAAAGTTTGAAGCCTGATCTTGAAAGTAGAGATAGTGTCTGTCTCCTGAATCCAAACTGGAAGCTGGTTCCACAGAAGAGGGGCCTGAAAACTGAAGGCTCTGCCTCCCATTCTACTTTTAAATACTCTAGGAACAACAAGTAGGCCTGCAGAGCGAGAGCGAAGTGCTCTAATAGGGTGATATGGTACTACAAGGTCATTAAGATAAGATGGGGCCTGATTATTTAGTATTATTTAGGCCTTAGTTTTCACCGGAGCTACAGTATCCAGAGTCGTACGTAGTGAAGAGGTAAAATTATTAACAAGATGTAGATCTGGACACCGTGATCATGAAACTCGCAGCTGCTGACAGCCTGAGACAGCCGACGCTATCGTCAAAGACTAATAATATAAAAATAATAATAATAAAACAAACACACTGTTGTGTCCTTTGAGCTTTTTAAAAGACGTTTTGATAAATGCGTTGTTTTAGTAACTCTGAAATAAACTGGTTGTTCCAGCACAGCTTCATCACAACATAAGTGCATTGGTTGTTTTTTTTCTCTGCAGCTTATTTTAAGACTTTGATCAGCTCCAAGAGTTGAAACAACAAATGTGTTTCATGCTGAAATAAACTTACTCACAGCCTGCTGCAAACTCAATATTCCAGCCTGGATGAATATCGGATCGGTCCATCTCTACCTCACACATTGGAAACTGCTGTGTAATCATAATTTTACTCGCTGTATCACAGTATAACAAGGAGTGGATGGACAGAGGTCAGTGTTACTCCTAGGGGATATTAATGGATGTATTTCATCAGATGAAAAATTCACATTTGGCGCTTTTGACACTTTTAATCTCTGACTAAATCAGTCTCCAGCTCTGTTTCACATGTATTCAAAGGAACTTGATCACACCCACACTGCTAAACCACTGGTTTAGTTAGTAAACTCTAATGTGCCCTTTGCTTTTGTTTGATTTTAGTTTTTATATATTTTTATTTTTATAGAAGCACACATGTATTTTACGGAGCGCCTGCTCCTATCAGCTCTTCTTCGTGCACCAATAGAAAAAATTAACCCTCAAATGAATCCGGAAACTCAGTCAGAGGGACCGCTTCACTTCCTCCACTGAGCATGTCCATCACTGCGCATGCGCGGCTGCAACACAGGACGTAAACAAGTAGCGCGAGTTCCGCCGTCCGCGTGCATCCGCCAAAGAGCGCGAGTCGGCGAGAATCAAAGTTTAACGGCTGTAAGAGCGCGAGAAAGATCGATCACACCTGATCAGGTAGGAGCACTTCCGTTTTCTTTCTTTAAGGTTAGCGTTAAATTGAACTCGCCCTGACCCCTAACCCTCAGTGTGATCGGTTCGGTTTTTACAGAGTAAGAGCTCTTTAGTGACGTCACATATGAGCGCCAGGTTGGTTTCAGCGGCGAATTCGCGATGCAGCTCGAGCTCGTCTTTTGTCTGAGGCGGGTTGACCCCTGACCCCGCTGCCGTAGTCTCCTCTCAGGTAGACGGCAGCTGATCAGCTGATCAGCTGATCGTGTTCCACGCGCTGCTGGGATCGTCACACCTGAGCGACCCCGGACACGGAGTTTAGGAAGAACGCTAGCTACCGGCCGATACCGTGGCTTCTTAGCTGTAACAGAGTTTGACCCGTGAGCCGATTACACGCAACCACGACAGCCACAGCGCAGCAGTTTGTGTGACTGTTGTAAACATGTACACACGTGTCACAGCTGTGAGCACAGGACAGATCACGTGTTTGTGCTCTGTGACGTCATCTGACCCTACCTGCTCCTCCTCCTTTGAACAGAAGGCCACTCTTCTCTTTTTCTCACTGGGCTCGAGGAAAAGAGGTTAGGGAGAGCAGATGGTTTTGGAAGATGCCCGAGGAGGAAGAGGAGGAATGCTGAGGGGCTCCTGGTTGTGGGAGGAGTTACCTACAGGTTGGGTGCTGAGGGAACCAGCTGAGAAGTTGTTTCCTCTGCACAGTGGACAGGAGACAAGGAGGCTTGATGGAGAAATGAGGAAGTATAGGAAAGCATTCAGAGGAAGAATAGAGGGAGTTGCAGAGGTGAAGGAGTACAGTGAGGAGTATAGAGAGCTGTGTGGTTAATCTCAGAGGACGTGATGTCACAGCTGAATAAAAGCACCCTGAATCCTGGTGGTTGTGAATCGACGACGCACGTCACAGATTGAACCGCTCACACTGAGCTGCACTTGGACGACGTGCCAAAGGCTGTAACTGCTGCAGTGTGCACGCTGTGTCGTTCTGTGGTGCATTATGGGCAATCTCCGTCTCTCACTGAGCACGCTCCTCTGACTGGCCAGCTCGGACAACATCCGCCTGTCTGACGCCACTTTAAACCAGCTGAAGGGGGTCTAGATGTGTCCTGACTGTCGGTTGGAGCTGATTGAGTCTTGCCGGGTGGAAGCCACAGGTGGGGCCGTCCTTGGGGTCTCCGTGGTGGTGATACGTGAAGCTCTGACTCGTTATCGGGTTTTCTGCTGATTGATAATGTTTCTGATCGCTGTTACGGCCTGACGACGTGTGCACACCCTCTCTAATGAAGTCACGTGATCTGAAGCCAGACAGACGAGCGTCTCTTCCTGCGGTGAGGAGATCATATCACAGGTGAAGCACACCTGGTCGCTGTCACATGTGAGCTTGGACACTTTGATAATGAATGTTGGCCTGAGGCGCTTCGAGACACACGGGTGATGTTAGAGCCGTTTCAAAATGTGTTGTCTGAGCGCCAATACCCGTTGTTCAGGAGATTCCTGCAGCAGCTTCCTGCGCCCTGGCAGCGGGCGTAAAGTGAAGTGGCCGGGTACACCTCCCCCACTGAAGCCTCGCCTGTGCCAGGCGGTCAGCTCACACCTGTGTCCTGTTTATTTGTCCTGATTGGCCACACCTGACCTGACCTTCCTCTTCTTCTTCTGCAGCTTCTGTCACAAACTGACCTGCAGTATCGAGCCATCGCCTCCTCCTGTTGCTCCTCCCATCATGACACCTCCATCATCCTGTGAGAAGAAGAAGAGGAGGCGCGCAGAGGGCGAGGAGTCGCCTGCTCCCATCGACATCGACACTCCTGAGAGAGGAGAGAAGGAGGAGGAGGAACTGTTCAGTCCTCCCGCTGAAGAGGAACGGGTGAGCAGGAAGGAGAAGAAAAAGAAGAGACGAGAGGAGGAGAAGGTGTTCAGCTCGCCTGCTGAAGATGGACAGGTGAATGGGGAGGAGGAGGAAACCAGCGAGGGGAAGAAGAAGAAGAAGAAGAAGAAGAAGAAGAAAAATAAGAGAAGAGCGGAGGAAGAGGAGGTGTTCAGTTCTGCTTTTTCTTCTGCTGAAGATGCACATGTGAATGGGGAGAAGGAGGAGAAAGAGCAGAGGGGGGACAAACAGGAGGAAACCAGCGAGACAGAGAGGAAGAAAGAGGAGGAACCGGGTCCCTCGTCTCCTGGTCTGGGTGAACAGCTGAGCAGGAAGGAGAAGAAGAAAAAGAGAAAAAAGAGGAGAGAAGAGGAGGAGGAAGAACTATTGGCTCCTCCCTCACCTCCTACTGGGGATGAAAAGGTGAGCAGGGAGAAGAAAAAACAGGAGGACAAAGAGCCAGAAAAGAGAAAGGAGGAGAAGGAGGTGTTCTGTTCTCCTCATGGACAGGTGAGCAGAAAAGAGGAGAAGAGCAGCGAGGGAGGAAAGAAGAAAAAGAAAGAGGAAGTGACATCACAGGAAAGGGAGCCTTACAGCGAGACTAAACAAAAGAAGAAGGTGGCGTGCATGGCGAGCGTAGCCACAGCAACAGCAAATGCACATGTGTCGGTTCAAACAGTCAAGAACAGGTTGAAGGGGGAGAGGGGAAGTGAAAGTGTGCAGGAAGTGACATCATGTAATGGAGAGAAGGCAATGAAGAATGTAAATCCTGCAAAGAGGCAGAGAGGTGCAGCAGGGGGTCACGGGGAGGAGGAGAAGAAGAAGAGGAGAACGGAGGCGGCAGCTGATCCTGAAGAGTGAGTTCATAAAGTTCATGTTAACGAGATGTCAGTGAACACAACACAGAAAGATCAGAGACTGAACAAAGCTGGGGAGCGGTGACACCTTAACACCTGCGGCTCCGCACGCTCAGACAGGAAGCAGCGTGGACGCAAAGCTCCTCATGCGGCGTCCATCTTTGTTGTCTCTGCTTTTATGATGAAATGATGATGATGATGTCATGTGCTTCAGGTTTGACCATAAGTTGTTGGAGGAACTTCAGGAATTTGTTCCTCATGTGAAGAAGAAATCTGCCGATCAGATCAACAAGCTGCTGCGGTACGACTTGGCACGCTTCAAGGCCTTCAAAAAGAAAGGTAACGCCGCTGCAGACGCCACCAGCAGGAAGGTACGAGCACTGCGCACTAACCCTGTGAATGCCTGTCTTCCTCCAGGTGTGTCTCTGCGCTGGGGGCGGTACTCTCAGCTTGAGAACCAGCAAATCGAACAGAACGTGGCCGACTTCTTGGCTCTGACGGGAATCAGCTCAGCGGAGCAGCTTCTGTTTCCTCACAGGTTCAAAGAGCAGGAGCTGGAGATCAGGAGGCTGAAAGCACAGCATCACTTCCTGGAGAACATCGGTACGTAACCAATGCAGAACGACGTTGGGTTCACTTTTATTTATACAGTGCCTAATTGCAACAACAGTCACCTCAGGGCGCGTTTCATATAAACTTCATATA
>NW_024582902.1:259947-276208 GCF_018398535.1 Haplochromis burtoni
TTATATAATAATAATATATATATATATATATAATATATAATAATAACATATATATATATATATACATATATATATATATATATATATATATACACATACATACATACATACATACACATATGTATGTATATATATATATATATATGTATGTATATAATATATGTATATGTATATATATGTATATGTATATATATATATATATATATATATAGTATGTATCTATATATATATATCATATATATATATATATATACTATATACATATATATATATATATATATATATATATATATATATATATATATAAAAACACCCAGCACGCCCCTGCGGGCGGTTTATCCTTCAAGCTCGGGTCCTCTACCAGAGGCCTGGGAGCTTGAGGGTCCTGCGCAGTATCTTAGCTGTTCCCAGGACTGCGCTCTTCTGGACAGAGATCTCCGATGTTATTCCCGGGATCTGCTGGAGCCACTCGCCTAGCTTGGGAGTCACCGCACCTAGTGCTCCGATTACCACGGGGACCACCGTTACCTTCACCCTCCACATCCTCTCGAGCTCTTCTCTGAGCCCTTGGTATTTCTCCAGCTTCTCGTGTTCCTTCTTCCTGATATTGCTGTCATTCGGAACCGCTACATCGATCACTACGGCCGTCTTCTTCTGTTTGTCTACCACCACTATGTCCGGTTGGTTAGCCACCACCATTTTGTCCGTCTGTATCTGGAAGTCCCACAGGATCTTAGCTCGGTCATTCTCCACCACCCTTGGGGGCATCTCCCATTTTGACCTCGGGACTTCCAGGTTATACTCGGCACAGATGTTCCTGTACACTATGCCGGCCACTTGGTTATGGCGTTCCATGTATGCCTTGCCTGCTAGCATCTTGCACCCTGCTGTTATGTGCTGGATTGTCTCTGGGGCATCTTTACACAGCCTGCACCTGGGGTCTTGCCTGGTGTGATAGACCCCAGCCTCTATGGATCTTGTACTCAGAGCTTGTTCTTGTGCTGCCATGATTAGTGCCTCTGTGCTGTCTTTCAGTCCAGCTTTGTCCAGCCACTGGTAGGATTTCTGGATATCAGCCACCTCCTCTATCTGCCGGTGGTACATACCGTGCAGGGGCCTGTCCTTCCATGATGGTTCCTCGTCTCCCTCCTCTTTCTTGGGTTTCTGCTGCCTGAGGTATTCACTGAGCACTAGGTCAGTTGGGGCCATCTTCCCAATGTATTCTTGGATGTTCCTTGTCTCATCCTGGACTGTGGTGCTGACACTCACCAGTCCCCGGCCCCCTTCCTTCCGCTTAGCGTACAGCCTCAGGGTGCTGGACTTGGGGTGAAACCCTCCATGCATGGTAAGGAGCTTTCTTGTCTTTATGTCAGTGGCTTCTATCTCCTCCTTTGGCCAGCCTATTACCCCAGCAGGGTACCTGATCACGGGCAGGGCGTACGTGTTGATGGCCCGGATCTTGTTCTTACCATTCAGCTGACTCCTCAGGACTTGCCTGACCCTCTGCAGGTACTTGGTGGTTGCAGCCTTTCTAGCGGCCTCTTCATGGTTCCCATTCGCCTGCGGGATCCCCAGGTACTTGTAACTGTCCTCTATGTCTGCAATGTTGCCTTCTGGTAGTTCAATCCCCTCAGTTCTGACTACCTTCCCTCTCTTTGTTACCATCCGACTACACTTCTCCAGTCCGAACGACATTCCAATGTCATTGCTGTATAGCCTGGTAGTGTGGATCAGTGAATCGATGTCTCGTTCACTCTTGGCATACAGCTTGATGTCATCCATGTACAGGAGGTGGCTGACAACTGCTCCGTTCCGTAGTCGGTATCCGTAGCCAGTCTTGTTAATGATCTCACTGAGGGGGTTCAGGCCTATGCAGAACAGCAGTGGGGACAGAGCATCTCCTTGGTAGATCCCGCACTTGATGGTGACTTGTGCTATGGGCTTGGAGTTGGCCTCTAGTGTTGTACGCCACATCCCCATTGAGTTCCTGATGAAGGCTCTTAGGGTCCCATTGATCTTGTACAATTCTAGGCATTCCAGTATCCAGCTGTGGGGCATTGAGTCATAGGCCTTCTTGTAATCAATCCAGGCAGTGCACAGGTTGGTCAGTCTGGTCTTGCAGTCTCGGCTGACTGTTCTGTCTACCAGTAGTTGGTGTTTTGCGCCTCTGGTATTCTTGCCAATTCCTTTCTGTGTCCCACTCATGTATTGACCCATGTGCCTGTTCATCTTAGCCGATATGATGCCTGACAGGAGCTTCCATGTAGTACTGAGGCAGGTTATTGGTCGGTAGTTGGAGGGGACCGGTCCCTTCTTGGGGTCCTTGGGGATCAGGACCGTCCGACCTTCGGTTAGCCATTCCGGGTGTCTCTCGTTAACTAGCAGCTGGTTCATTTGTGCTGCCAGACGCTCGTGGAGTGCAGTCAGCTTCTTTAGCCAGTAGGCGTGAACCATGTCGGGCCCTGGTGCTGTCCAACTCTTCATACTGGAGACCCTTTCTTGGATATCTGCCACTGTGATGGTTACTGGACCCTGTTCAGGGAGGTCGCTGTGGTCTGCCCTCAGATCCACTAGCCACTGAGCATTGCCGTTATGGGTTGCGTCCTTCTCCCATATGCTCTTCCAGTATTGCTCCGTCTCCAGCCTTGGTGGTGCTGTTCTCTTATTGTTCCCTTGCCACTGAGAGTACACCTTTGCTGGTTCTGTGGAGAACAGCTGGTTTATTCTCCTGCCTTCTATCTCTCTGGTGTACCTCCTCAAGCGGCTGGCCAAGGCTGTGAGTCTTTGCTTGGCAGTTTCCAAGGCCTCAGGTATGGACAGCTTGCTGTATTTCTTATGCACCTTCTTTGTCGCACCTTTCTGCAACTCCGTTAGTTGGCTAACCTCCCTCCGTGCTACTTTGATCTTGCCCTCTAGCCTCCTTCTCCATGGAGGGTACTGCCCCTTGTGGCTGTTCAACTTGTAGCCAAGCATCTCACTGATCACTGCTGCCGTATTGTAGATCAGCTTGTTAGTGTCGGTAATCGTGGTTGTAGGTATTGCCCGTAGTGCTGCATTAACATCATCTAGCAGACCTTCTGAGGGTACTTCACGTAATCTTGGTAACCGGCTACGGGGGATCCAGGTTTCAAGCTTGGCCATGATCCTATTTTTCAGGTCAGTTCCTCTCGCACTCAACGATCCTTCTCCTATCGCACTTGGGGCTATGTACCCAATCTCGGGTGGGGGTGATGATATCTCCCCCCTGACCTGGCGTCCTGACTCCTCCTTGCCGTAGCATTTGTGTTGTACCTCGTCAATCTCTAGCTGTGAGAGCAGTCCCTTCTTTCGAATGTTGGAACACTGAGCTACTAGTTGTTTCGCCGTCATTGTGGATGTTGGGTATCGAAGAATCCATAGGTCCGTCATCCTATTCATGTAGCCCCTTCCGCCGGGGTTACTTGCGTAGTAGCATTCCAACAACGCCCTGTTTTCGTCTCTTGCCCACCGATGCCTTCTTGTTCCAGTAGCCCACTTTTCGTCAGGGTGCCCTGGTTCCTCAACACCTGACGCGGACCTTGTTGATCCGGGCGACGTCCGAGCCGGCATGCCTTCATATTTATCTGTCTCGCTCATGTCTGCGGTAGGCTCGCTTAGCATAGGGGGTCTAGCCTTAGGACCCTTACTGGATACAGACGCCCCAGGCAGGAATCGAACTTGCGATCCTCTGCTCCAAAGGCGTGTAGTCTAACCACTACGCTATCCAGCTGCATATATATATATATATATATATATATATATATATATATGTATGCATATATATATATATATATATATATATATGTATATATATATATATACACATACATACAAACATGGAGGTTTACTCCAGTGTCCTGTTATATTTTAGATAGCAAGGAGCAGACGGCCGAGTTTATTAAACTCCACCGAGACAGCGGTGACGCTAATCAAGGCTAGACCGTCCAATTTCACAGCCGTTTACTTCCGGCCTACCCAACCTTCTGAGGACCCGGCCCACGTAGACCGCGAAGGCCGGGTCCTCAGGAGGATGCAGCCCATGAATTTGAACACAACTAGAGGTTAATAACAGATATGATTCAATGCAGAGAGGTCTATTAACACATAGTGAGTGAGAAAGGTGACTGGAAAGGAATCACCCAGTGCATCATGGGAATCCCCGGCAGCCTACGTCTATTGCAGCATAACTGTCAATAGAAAATTGTATTTAGTAGTCAGTATAATCTTTTAATAATATAAGTTTACATATGGTAGTGATAGGATGTGCGATCCTTAATAGTCTGCAAAAGCTTTGCGTGCATTCCAGAGTGCTCTGGCATTCACACCCACATCCTGGGAGCATGGGAAAGAGGTCGTACCTTGTCTTATTGTTTTACGGTAGGATTAACGTAGCTATGTCAGTTTTAGTCTAAGTGCTTTTTTACATATAGATGAACTGTTGGATTTTCCAGACCAGCAGGTTAAGGGAAGTCGTTTATGGGGTCACACTCTGACACACACACACAACACACCTCCACATTCCAATGTAAGGAACAAACCCACTGAAAGTATAAATAAAGACCAGGGCAGTCTCAGAGCTGCGAGTCTCTGAGCCCTCACTCTTCGTGCGACTCTGGTGACTGCCCTTCTAGCAAGAAAACTGTGTTTCTCCTCTCTGATTCTCAGCTGAAGAAGTATTTTAGAATATATCTCTTGCAGCATAACTAAGGGAGGATTCAGGGTCACCTGGTCCAGCCCTAACTATATGCTTTAGCAAAAAGGAAAGTTTGAAGCCTAATCTTGAAAGTAGAGATAGTGTCTGTCTCCTGAATCCAAACTGGAAGCTGGTTCCACAGAAGAGGGGCCTGAAAACTGAAGGCTCTGCCTCCCATTCTACTTTTAAATACTCTAGGAACAACAAGTAGGCCTGCAGAGCGAGAGCGAAGTGCTCTAATAGGGTGATATGGTACTACAAGGTCATTAAGATAAGATGGGGCCTGATTATTTAAGACCTTGTATGTGAGGAGCAGGATTTTGAATTCTGGATTTAACAGGAAGCCAAAACAGGAGAAATCTGCTCTCTCTTTCTAGTCCCTGTCAGGACTCTTGCTGCAGCATTTTGGATTAGCTGAAGGCTTTTCAGGGAGTTTTTAGGACATCCTGATAATAATGAATTACAGTCATCCAGCCTGGAAGTAATAAATGCATGAACTAGTTTTTCAGCGTCACTCTGAGACAGGATATTTCTAACTTTAGAGATGTTGCGCAAATGGAAGAAAGCAGTCTTACATATTTGTTTAATATGTGCGTTGAAGGACATGTCCTGGTCAAAAATGACTCCAAGGTTCCTCACAGTTACTGGAGGCCAAGGTAATGCCATCCAGAGTAAGAATCTGGTTAGATACCATATTTCTAAGATTTTCAGGGCCGAGTACAATAACCTCAGTTTGATCTGAATTAAGAAGCAGAAAGTTAGCGGCCATCCAGGTCTTTATGTCTTTAAGACATTCCTGCAGTTTAACTAATTGGTGTGTGTTATCTGGCTTCATGGACAGATAGAGCTGGGTGTCATCTGCATAGCAGTGAAAATGTATGCTATGTCTTCTAATGATGCTGCCTAAGGGAAGCATGTATAATGTAAACAGAATTGGTCCTAGCACTGAACCCTGTGGAACTCCATAATTAACCTCAGTGTGTGAAAAATCAGTGATCCCAGTGTGACCTTTGATCTTCTTGTCTGTCTGCAGCTGAGGGGATTCCTCGGACATGTGATCAGGTTTACGTCAGAGCCAAGAAGATTTTTGATGAAAGGAATAACATGGGAAGGTCAGAGGTCACGTTGCATGTTCATGGGTTTATGTTTGACTCGTTAACCTGACGGTCACCTGACACAATTTGGGTGTGTTCATTCAGGTTTTCTGAGGATGAGCTATGCTCTCTCACAAAGTTGCAGAAGCTCCACGGCAACGACTGGAAGAGAATCTCAGAGAAGATGGACCGCAGCATCTACTCGCTGGAGAAACGCTTCAACACCATCGGTGAGCTTCCCTGTGACCCCTAACCTCTGAACTCCACTGTGGTCAATCACAGACTGTACTTAGACGACTTGGTCAGATATCTTTAGTGACTTGTTTTAATTTTTTAAAGTAAACGACCCCCATGCTTATTTGAAAGTCCATTTGTTGGGCTGATCTGGTTGCTGTCGTAGCGCCGAGTCAGAATCCTGCAGGTTTATTCCAGCTGCTCATTGTGACCTGAGACGGAGCAGGTTATTGATCGGTTATTGATCTGTAGAACAGATTTCTCTGCTCAGCCGTGAAAATGCTCTCCTGTCTGTGCGCTCACACCCAGCTCAGGGTCGCGGTACCTGGACTGCAGAGGAAGAGTTGCGCCTTTGGCAGGCTGTCAGGGCTCACCTGGAGATGCTGGTCCAGCAGAGCCCTGCAGGTCTGAGCCGAAACCAGCTGTGCAACAACCTGCCCTGGAAGAGGATCAGCGAGCAGGTGGAGACCCGGTCCTGGATCCAGTGTCGTCTCAAGTGGTCGGTGCTCCGCTGCTCACGTGAACCAGACCGGTACATTCCACGCCAGCAGCGGATCCTCAGGTATAACTCAGGTGTTGGTGTTTTCCAGGTTCTACCTGCTGAAGTCTAAGCTGTCCTCAAAGGGAGTGTTCAACCGAGGTGCCGAGGGGTACGCCGCAAAAATCCACCTCATCAACACGTGAGTGACGCGAACCCATCAGAGCA
This sequence comes from Haplochromis burtoni, assembly GCF_018398535.1. Taxonomy (NCBI): domain Eukaryota; kingdom Metazoa; phylum Chordata; class Actinopteri; order Cichliformes; family Cichlidae; genus Haplochromis; species Haplochromis burtoni. The sequence goes on from NW_024582902.1 coordinate 266,693, forward strand.
TTTGCTGAGCAGCCAATGAGAATGCAGGACAAACCTCCGGTCATGATGGACATCACTGTGTGTGTGTGTGTGTGTGTTCAGGCTCTATAACATGCATGTGGACGACGCAGCGGACATCGACTGGGACGAGGTGGCTGGACTCATCGGGTGAGGTCAAACTAGTATTAAGTACACAATAGACTGTACTACAGGCAGTATTGTGGTGTCACACCTGTGTGTGTGTTTCAGGACTGTGACGCCGATGTGTGTGCAGAAGATGTTTTACAGGTTGAAGGTTTCCAGAGTTCCAAACTGGACGAGTTTGTCGTACGCAGGTGAGCAGCTCGAGCTTGGTGTGTGTTCCACTTCCTGTTTGTGTCGCACTGTCAGATTAAACCCGAGTGTAGCTTCGATCATGTGACCCGAGTGTCGGATCACGTGACCTCAGCTGTTTGTGTGCAGTGTGTTTCCGACCACACAAACACGAGGACACGCCGGATCTGTTCTCCAAAACCAAACCACACAAACAAGTCGTGTCATGTCGAGCATCGAAGAAACCTCCAACCGGAGCACACCTGAGACAGCCCGACCCCTCTGAAGTCTTCTTACCTGTTCGATCACAATGGTAACTAAACTGCTCACCTGGTCAGGAGCAGCTGCGCTGTAGTGCAGCACAAACTGAGCGGACAGACAGGCGATGAGCACCCCGGGTGTTACTCAGACTGGGGCTCAAACAAAGCCTGGATCTGTGGTCCTTGCATTTAGTACACCCCTCAGATTTCCCAGTTTTCATTGAGCACCTGAATGCAGCATGCAAGCTCTCAGGTTCAGTTGTTCAGAGTAATTCAGGTTTAAGTGTCGTGTTCAGGTGAGCCTGCAGTAATCTGTAATCGCCTGTCTCTCAGAGATCATCGACTTCCTACAGAGCAGAGCCGTCCCTGTCCTGGAGGAGAGACTGAAGAAGTGTGAGCCCCAGGAGGCGCAGGAAGAGGAGGAGAAGGAGAGACTTTATCAGCTCTCTGACATCTTCTCAGAGCTCAGTGACGACGTGGAGCTGGACAACAGCTGACCTGCAGCCAATCAACATGTGGTGTCCCCGTGGACAGACTTTATAAAAACAATTTGAAATCGGGACAGGGAGTGGGTTAAAAAAAGACTTTTATTTTGAAGGTGCAGATGCTTTGTAACATTAAATAAAATTGTTTTGGTATGTTGTGTGTTTGTTCGATCAGAAGCAATGCTCACACTGATAGTTCACAAATAATTAAGTTCATAAACATTCGAACGTTATTGATCTGTGATTAAAGGAAGTCTGAAGCAGAGGATTGTGGGTAATGCAGCTCATCTGTCAGCGATGGCCCGTACGCCGCCGGCGGTCCTCTTCATGATATTTGGCACAAACAGGAGTCCTGACATGCGCTCGATGGTTTCTATGGGAACCAGGAAACGCTCCAGAGGAACCTGCTCGCTGATAGGTTCGTTTGGTAACACGTATGAACGGAGCTCCACCCCCTTGCCGTCCGCTTGCTCCAGGATCAGCACCTGAGGGCACATGGGACAGGAGAACTTATCGCCAGCTGACGGGCAGGAGTGCTGACATCATCCGGCGGGTGACCCTCACCTTAAAGAAGTGTGTCGGCACGGCGACGTGGTTTCGTCCTATCACTTGATATCGAACGTAGAGTTTCCCGTCAGCCTCTTGCCTGAAACACGCACCTGACAATGTCATTCCCAAGCCCCTCCCCTCAGTCATCACAGAAGGATGGGCAGCAGGTTACCTGGGCAGGTAGAGCGGGCCAGTGCAGACGTAGACGTTGAGGTAGCGTTTGGTGAGGGAGCGGCAGAGTTTCTCCAGGTTGTTCCAGGTGTTCTGGTTCAGGTGAGGGTTCTGCTCACAAACACCAGAGATCCATAGAATCAATCAGGTAATCAATACTCTGGATGAGCCTGTCCAGGTAAAAAGTCTCACCTGTGGAGCCACGTTGCTCAGGTAGAACGTGTCGTCCATGGCTTTCTGGCTCCACTTGTGGTTGGCTGCTGCGGCCAGGTGGCCCCTGTCGAACCCGCTCCCCTTGTAGTCGGCATTGGTCGCTCGGTGGAAAACATGAATGCTGCCAATGAATGAAAACAGATGTTACACGTTAAGAATTCAAACAACTTCACAGGTAGAGAAGAACGTCCTTCACCTGTCGCCTCGTTAACATGCACGGACCACAATTTTCAAGCAAGGAAAGTTGGGGTCACGGTGTTTATCTGCAGCTCTGCTCGCACAGTTGGATTTTTACAGCATCTCAATAGGAGCTGCAGAAAGGCGAGTCCAGCTCGCACCTCATGAGGGCCGGTTCTGGCCCACGTGCCCTGTGTTTGACAGCCCGGTGGGAGAACACTGATGTGAACATAAACTTTACCTGCCCTGTTCCTGTCGCACCTGTCATCCTCTTTGAACTCGCAGTACTTCCTGTCTGACAGTCCGCTCAGGGAGGCGGGGTTTAGCCGCTCTATTACCCAGGATGCAGTACGCGTGCGGGGGTCGTAGGAGGTGACGTAGGATTCTCTGGTCTTGATGTTGCCCAGTGAGGGGAAGCCATACTTCATCACAGCTCCTGAGCTACCTGGACTCACCTAGACACAGAGACACACACAATCAGCCAATCGGGAACACAGAGACTCCTCCCACTAATTGATCAATAATCCAGAGTATATGGAAGTCTTCTTCCTCAGTGTTTTTATGGACTCACACACCTGAAGGAGCTGCTGCAGCATCGACATGAACAGCGTGCAGCAGATGGTGTAAGTGTTCCTTCTAACTGCATTTTGATATATTCCTAGTTTTATGAGCAGCTGTTAAAGTCACAGGTGGAGCCTGCGTGAATAAAAACTACTTCCTGTTGAGTTGCTGCATGAAGCATGCCGTATGAGCCCAGTGATCATTGATGTCCTTTGTTATGTTACAGCTTCATGTTTGCTTCAGGTCAGCTAGGATCAGTGATGATGGAGGAAATGCAGTCGCAGGGCGGAGGAAACGAGTTCCACAGCAGCCAGATAGAAGAACATACCATGGATTTCATTTTTTTTTACCCAGTGAGCCAAATGATTGTGACGTGACAGTCACAGGAGGATGTGCTGTCAGCAGTAGCGGTTTTTGATATGGGCGGTTGCCCGCGGCGGCATCACGGGCATCGGCAAAAAAGAAAAAATAAAGTTGCTCGTACTCATGCTGCCCCGACATCAGCCAGCGCATATTGGGAATGGCGTAGGCACCGATCGGTTTTCTATCATCTATTTGCTGGGAGTAAGGGCGCCCTCCGTTTGCGAGGTGCGCCTGCTGCTTGCGGCACAGGGAAGGCGGGGCGGCGGGGGAGTCTCTGACCGGCTGGAGCTGCGTCTAATAACCAACTCGCAAAATAAAATCAAAGCAACAAACACAAAAACACCAGATATCATGATACAAACTTATAATCTGCACCGATGTTTTTTCTTAATTCTATAAAGTGAGCGCGAGAGCCCTCGGTGCGCCTGCGCGCTGCTGAAGTCAAAGTAAACTTTATTGTCATCTCCGCTACAGACAGTCCAGCATATAGAGAGACGAGACGACGAGGCTGCAGTTACAGCGGTGCAAGTAAACAAACAATAAATATAAGAAGAGTAAGAAAATAAATCTACACTTTAGGACTCGGGGTAAAGGATCAATAACAATTTAAATTTATAATTTACAGTTTGATGATTTAAAGTCTCACACAACCCGTCGAAAGGGGAGGGGCCTGCTGCTTCCAAATAGAGCACATTTCATTCATAATGTTGTAAATCCAAGCCCATCATGTATTCATGATTTGAATCCTGGGTTGTGTGAAATCCCAGAAATAAACCCTCGACAAAGTGAATCTGTGAACTAAGGTGTAGGTGTGTTAGGTTATGTTGTGGTGATCCTCGAGTTGGGGGATTTGTGTTCATATCGTGTTGAAATCAAATCCGACAGTGTTAATTTGGACATACTGGATTTGCTGTGTATGGACCTGTTCCTAAATGGTTTGTTCCACTTTTCAACTTGTGCTTTCATGAAAAGGTGGCGTATTCCTTGAATTATGTTACTGGTCCTTGTTCATGTTTGATGTTGTGTGTTCCATTCTGGTATTTTACAGCTGCTTGCATGTTTTCTTTTTTTTGTTAATGATTTTTTATTTCTTGTTTCTGACGTACTTTTTAATGAACAAATATATAAGAAGCAAAGATGAACCGTAGATGTTTACTGTCAGTTTTGGCTGGCGGTCATAGGTTCTGTCTGTTAGGATGCCTGGGTCGTTGACCCAGGGTTTTTGAGTTTATTATTTATTATTTCTAGTCTTTGGTTTCTTTGAGTTCTGTCTTATGGTTTATGTCTCTGTCTTCTCTAGTTGCTCTGTCTCCCCTGTCAGCTGTATCCCCTTGTCTAGTTCGCGTCTCTGTGTATCCTTAGTTGCTATATCCCCGTGTCCGGTCGGTGTCTGTCTGCCCTGGTCCCACGTCTCTGTTCCCTCTGTTGTAGTGACTGCATGTGAGTCTGTGTCTTTTGTTCAGTCTGTGTTATGGGTTTCCTGTTTTACTTTGAAAGTCCATGTTTGATGTTAATGTGTCTTGTTTTGCTTCCTTTGTCTCGTCAGGCCTGATTTGCCCCAGCTGTGTTTCCCTCCTGTTACCCATTCCCTGATTGCTTCCTCTGTGTATTTAAGCCCTGTGTTTCTTTGTGTCTGTGTCGTGATCTACCGTTTACCTAGCTGTGTGTTCTGTCAGTCCTCCGGTGTAAGTTTTTTTAAAAGATTTTTTTTCCAGTTATGTTATATTTGAGTTTAACATTAAAGCTGTTTTGAGTTCACATCTGGCTCCGGAGTCTGCACCTTGGGTCCTATTCCTGTCTGCACACAGCCTACACATAACACTGTCCAATAATATGATGCGAGACTGGAGTGAAATACATCCATGGATTGGCACTTTATTAAAGAAGGAGGATGGTAAGAGCACAAACACTAACTACAACTAAACAAAATACCTTCCTTTTATACTCTACCTTTTCAGGTGAGCATCCGGAATAGCCCAAGTATGGGGTTAACTAATCAACATGAAAACATAACCCTCCACACAAACAAACATACAATAACATTAAAGCACATAACAAACATATACATATTTCTAACACGTACTATAAACAAACCAATAACATAAGCTTCACCCATTACTTTATAAATTAAAACCCTCTTTAACCACACTCCCTAACCTGGCACACTGGTCTGCTCCAGGAGCTCTTAAACAGGTGATTGAGCCGCTTTCACTCTTTTGCTCCACGTCCTGCAAGAAGCAACCAGGACAGGTGAGTACCTTTATAAGTTCTCATTTCACATATATTTAGGTTATTGACATATGATTAACTGTAAACAGCTCTAACTTTGGCTCTTCTCTGACACAGGTAGGCCAGTCCCCCTGTCTCTTCACCTTCACAAGCTGTCAATTTAATTGTATGTCAAAATAAACCTAATAAAAGACTCCATAAGAACGAATGTGTTTTCTTTATTACCCTATTTTAAATTCCCAATCCACCCATTTATTATTAACAATGCCACCAAGGTAATGGAACCCCTGGTCTCCATTACATTTACTCAGATGTTAAAATTGAAAACACTGATGTTCCATCCTGTTTGGAAAAATGTTTTTTTGAAATGAAATGAAATGAAAAAGATTACTGAACAGTACCAATAAGCGTTGTGAAAAATTTTGTGCCAAGTTGAGAAGACAGGAACATTAAATGCACACATATGTATATGTTTTTAAAACTTCAAGTATTTTCCATGCTGTCGGAAAACATGGGTTAAAATAAACTGGTTTTTGTATAATGCAGACCTGTGGTATATGTTATTAAATAACTTGTTACAGTTTCAAGAATAAAACATTATATTACCAAAAGGGACATACTTTGTCTAAAGTCACTATTGATCAATATTTACATGTTTAACTATTTATGGTCTATATGTAAACGTCCCTAACAGGGTGGAACACAATCAGAGGCCATGTTTAAGAAAACTACCTGTAATTACTATCTTATCTATCCCTGAGCTTCACCATAATGGATTACATATAGTTAAACGTGTCAGTATTAAAACAAATAATAAAATATAACACAATATAAAACATATTAATGCATGCTCAATCATCCAGGTATGTCTGTGAAGGTTCTCAGTCATCCAGGTCATCGTAGTCTAAGGAGCTTGGAAAGAAAAGCGTCTGGACTTTTTGAGTTGCTTGAAGACGTTTCACCTCTCATCCGAGAAGCTTCTTCAGTTCTAAGGTCAAATGGTGGGGAGTCCCAGATTTAGAACTCCCACTGGGTTTAAATCTGGCTGCAATGGCTGCAATCACAGCATTGTAGATGATGACAGATGTACCCTTAGGCCCCCTACTCGATTCAGAGATGGTCTTTCCCTTTTCATGTAAATGAAAGGGAAAGACTCCGCCCTCAAACCAGCGTTCCTCCCTGTCCAGGATGTTACATCCTCATCATTGAAAGAGTGTCCACTGGCCTGTAGGTGTAAACAGACTGCAGAGTCCTGGCCTGACGAGGTGGCTCTTCTGTGTTGTAGCCAGAGGTTGTTTGGTTTCCCCGATTTATAAATCCTGCCAATCCTCCTGCACTTAACAGCGTGCACCATGATCCTTGGGGTCGACCAATTTTTGGTATTAGTTTAGTTTTTTAGTTTCAGTCATTATGCAAATGTACTGTTTATAAGGTTAGGGGAAAACTGCAGTCAGCTGAGACTGAAGAAGTCACCTGGATGATGACAAAATGTTTCTCCCACTGATGAACAGATGAACAGAATCAACCTTTGGGAATATAAAACATAAATATATATTTTTAAAAAAGGTATGAAGCTAAAATGTTGCCACAAAAAGAATCACCATTTATCAATGCTGCAGCTGGGCGAGCGATCAGCGGCTTTGTCAATAATCTTCATCACATTTCTGCATGAAATAGAGAGGACACGTAACGTATTGATCAGCTGATTTCACTCAGTTTGATCTTCAGACGTATGCACCAGTCAGAGCTCCAAGTGCAGTATGGGTGACGATGTTTTTGCAGAGCTTCATCCATACAAATTAAAGAGTCCTTGAACTGCACAGGAGGAGGGGGAGATAAGATAAACCTTTATTATTCAGAGGACGGGGTGGAGAGGACGATGTGGAGAAGACGGGCTGGAGGGAGAGTAGGGTTGAGGCAGCTCTGTTCCTGCAGAGTTTGGCTGTCTCTGATTTGTCAGGTTAAAGTGACCTGTTGTTGATCTCCTAAAATTATAATGTGATGATCGTCTTAGTGTGCAGGGCCTTATGTGATGTCATAAGATTGTGATGTAATATCCTGTACGACAACGTAAAAAAACATGAAGTTCAGTGAAAAACATTTGGTTGCAATCACATCGTCCCAGGTGATGTCATTATGGGACATTGTGCCTGGGGGCGGGGTCAGCAGAAAGTGGCGGTGATCAGACCGAAGGTCAGCAGGTAAAGGTGTGATGCCAGAGAGGAGGCGGAGTCCTCAGCGTTCTCCAGGCAGCCATTCTTCTTCAGACACACCCTCTGCTCGCAGAATAAACCTGAAGGGGCACGTGGCATCATCAAGTTGTTCTGTGACATCATTGCATCTCCCAACCCACCTACACCACCTGAGCTGTGTTTACCTGTGAAGTTTTCAGGACAGATGCAGCGCAGGAAGTCAATGCAGGTTCCTCCATTCCGACAGACCAAACGCTCACTGTCGCACATGTTTGCTGATGGTGAAAGATCATCGATCACCAATTAGCTCATCGATAACATGAGGCACATCATATTCAGCCCCTCTGTGTACCTGTGCAGCCGGCCCCGCCTCCTCTCCAGGTGTATCCAGGTAAACAGGAGTCACAGCGCCTCCCTGTGGCTCCGTCTTTACACTGACAAAGACCCGAGTCCAAGCATCTAGGAGACACGCTGCCGTCTGCGTGGCACTCGCACTCTGAGGACACAACATCCCAAACACGTCTGTGTTACACCTTACATGTACAGTGTAAACAGGACTTATTCATGCAGTTTGCACAATGTCAGTCTGACTCTTACTGTTTCCGACTTCATTCTTACTTTTGTTTGTGTCGCTGTTGTAAATATAAAAATATATAAATTCCTGTGCTGTGTCATAGTAGAAGGCCCTCACCTGTGGCACTCCAACTGTGTTATTTGTTGTTTATTGTGGAGTGGACCATTTTTCTTCTTTGTCATGCTGCTGTAACACGACAATTTCCCCTGTGGGATCAATAGACTATCTATCTATTCACTAGCTGGGACCACATCCTCAGGTTGGACAGTGTTACGGCCCCGCCCATATTTTGGATCACGGTGTTTGGATTTTGTTCTGAGTGTCCTGTGCCAAGTGCCTGTTTTAAAAAGCCTTCTCCAGCAGCAGACCATCCTTGGCTTCCAAACCATCTTTGATAAACGTCCGTGTGTGACTTTAGAGAATCATTAAGTTTTCTATGTCGGTTGTAGACACTGTACTGAAGCTGCCTTATTATTTTCTGTACTTTTTGCTCTTGTTTATTAAATCAGGGAGTTGGTTTTTGGTTTTTGTTTTTCCCAGGGTTTAGGTAGCACCTCCCTTTTTGGAATAGCTTGCTTTGTTTGTTATTTTGGCCTGTGTTCACCCTAGAGTTAAAGTTTTCAGTTTTTAGTAGCAATGAAAGCACCTTAACCTGTAAACTGGCTTCTGGATATGGCTCTGGGGAGCGAGGCGGGGTCACTTTCCTTTTAACCCTCATGTTGCGCTCCTGTATTCCTAGACCGGGACGTAACAGATTGTGTTTTTAGTAGATAACAGTGGATGACGTGAGCATGAATTGAGCTGTGGTTTGGGAACTGGCAGCGGCTCCTGGGCAGATCCCCACATACTGACAAAAATGCGTATGAATAGCTTGTAGTGCCACAGTGCGGCAGTGGGGTTGGTCATTTATAGACAGAGAACTGGACGGGGCGTGTACAGAGGTGTGGTCCTGCTCCTGAAAGATAAATGATCTCCATTCTACCTTTTAGGTCTGGCTCAGATGGGTTACACACTGTGAGATATCAACATAAACTAATGTGATAAGACAACTTCTGACCTGTGGAACATTGTGCTGCTGTTTGATGAGAATACACTTTGGTATCTTATAAAGTCAGAGCTGTGTGAAGACATCTGAGGAGATTTTTACATGTTCGTCCTGGTTGTCATAGAAGAGCTCAAGACCAGAGCTACGGTTCAACCTTTAGATGTTTTACAGGTTTCTAACTTCACATTGAGCTCTATCTCTGCGTTTGTGTGCATGTTACAGACCAACACAGACGTTCTCGTCAGTCAGCGGCAGCGAGGCATTTCGGTAGTAACCAAGGCGACAGTACTGACAATTCTGCCCCCGCGTGTTGTGTTTACAGCTCACACATGTGACCACGTTGATGAAGTCGATGTAGCTGCAGCGGTTGGAGTGACCATTACACTCACAGTCTGAAGGAAACACA
>NW_024582902.1:276228-295601 GCF_018398535.1 Haplochromis burtoni
CACACACACACACACACACACACACACACACACACACACCTGTGTTCAAAGAAGGACCACCCACAGCCCCACCCACACACCCCGGACATCAAACATAGATTGATGACACAACATGAACTTTGATGGGGAGACATTGTTTTATTAGTGCTCATCATGGCACGTAGTGAAATAAAGGGGGAGGAGTTAGAGCAATGAGGGGCGGGACCAGTGCTAATAGGAAGGAGTCAGTGTCTACTTAAGTTTGTGAAAAAAAATTTCTGGACACGATCAGTGTATCTGGAGGTGGTTAGGGGGGGGGAGTCTATTTCACTGCGAGGTCTGTTTGGTGGGTGGGGTCAGGTATAGGGTGGGACCAATGACTGTAGAAAACATGGACGACGCGACAGCGCCTCCTCGCATTGTGCAAAAATGAAGCCAGAATATCCCACTTGTGGAGGCTGCCATCTTGCATTTTTGGAGCCAGAGTCTGCGCAGTAGTGATTTGAGGTGGAGCGACTGCGTCACGCTCCCGCCCACACACCCGCTGGACATGGCCGGAAACACGCCCTCTACACTTTTTTACGTAGCCCGGCTGCTCCAGTTTTTAGCTGGTTTACCGCGACTGACGACTCGTTAAATTAAGGTAAATACAACGACGTCACTGTTATGAAAAAGACACACAGCTTATCATCTTATAGTTCTACAACATCTAAAATCACTCTGTTGTTAATTCGTTTGCTAGATTAGCCGCTAGCATACGCACTGTGTTGGAGGCTTGTTGCTAGCTAGTTAGCGATGCTACACACCTGTTACTCTAATAGTCTGTGTTATTGAATGATTCAGGACTCCTTAGGTTTTGTTTCCATTTTTAGACAGCGATGAGATCAGCTACACACTCCACAGAGGCCCAGAGTTACTGTTAATATCAAAAATATCATGCTGTCCTTTGAGATTTTAACATAAGACTGTGAGTGTAATGGATCTAAAACTGTTTAAATCTCTACAGCCTGGTAACATGGAAACTTTAAAAACATCAGTAGAAGGTTTCAGTAGTGTAGTCTAATTTGTTCTTTTCATTTAATAATAGAGTCCATATTATATCAACAGCTACATTCACCCTGGAGAGAAACTAGTGAGGCAGACCATCAGGACCAATCTGGGTTTCTGGGTCCAAAGGTTTGGAGAAACTTCTTGCCTTTCTTTCATCACAGCTGTCCTGTGCCAGAAGTTCTGTTGACCCGCTGAAAGAGGCATCATTTAAGAAACACCAGGAAGACTGAAGCTCATCGCATTGATCAAGCAGGACTCATGATCTTCACCAGCAGCTCCCTCACAGGGAAATCTTCCGCACTCCTCCCAGGAGATGGATAAACCCAGCATTTCATGAACACTGTGATGGAGACCTTTGCTTTGTGTAATGTTATAAATACTCGGATACTCCCCAGAGGCTCCAGGCTTTTACATAAAGATATTATATTCAGTCCTGTAGAAAGTTATATATTTAAAAATATGTGATCCTCTCTGGTTACTCTGGTATGAATAACTCTGAATCACTTTATGGTAAATAACCCACCATCTGCAAAAAACTGTGAAAGAATTCCAGATGACAAGTTTGTAGTTCAACATACAAGTGATGACCTTTGACCTTCATCAGGTTTTATTTAATTGTGTCAGAGAAACTCAAACGTGCTCTTCATGCAGCTGAGTACATCAAGTGTTTAAAACGGAAGCTGTGCAGGTCTGAGATCAGCAGCTTTGTGAAACACCAGCATTAACAGCATTAACAGGTCCTGTTAATGCTGATATATAGTGACACAGTTACATGAGTGATTAATCCTTTTGTTTTTTGTCTTTAACTTTATCAATAAAACAGCTGCAGCTTTCACTACAGCACATGTGGTACTTTAACCTTTGTACTGTTTTCATCAGTTCATTTTGCAGTTAACATGTGAACATGTTGGATGATCTGTCTGCTGTCACTGGGTGGTGCTGAGGTCTGAATCTGAGGGCAGCTCCTGTAATCACAAAGAGAACAGAACCATCACAAACTGTAATATAAAGTTTATCTCTTAAATCTAAAATAAAGCTGATCCTTCTGTCCTCACACACTCAGGATCTGAAGCTCTTCTCTTACATTTTTTCAGTTCTACAGTTTAATCCATAGTTACTGAAGTACAAGCTTAAAAAATGGTGTTACTGTCTTTACACATGTGGAGACTGAAAACATGCTGCTGTTTTAAGATATTTAATAATCAGCTCTGCACAGGAGCTGAAGCAGGATGCAGCCTGTTGCTTTTACAGTGTAATACTTGTAATAAAAGTACAGTAACGGTAATTAGTGACTGAGCAGTCCAGAGCGTTTCTCTTGATTTCTTCAGTCAGGGTAAATTCATTCACCTGCACAGCTAAACGAACCCTGACAGCCGAGTCCTTATCTTAGCTAGCTAGGTCTCAGGAGCTAGCTAAGGACGGTAGTTACGGAGTAGCTTACAAACACGTTTAACTTACCGAAAAAGTGCAGCGGGGCCTCGGATCCTTCTGTCGGGGAGTCCAGTTTACTGAAGAACACCTCAGGCTGTCAGGTTAAAACACTCGGTCGTGTTTTCGTAGCGTAAACGCTGGTCCTCCTCTCAGAGCCTACGCTCTATCTGCTATTCCCGAACAGAGATACGCAAGTTTCTCCGTGACTGCAGCTGCCAGTCAAAGCTGCTATGATGACGTTTCACCCCAATTTAACATCACCGCGGTAGGAATTAGAATCAAACTTATGGGAAAGGACATAAATCAGCAACTATTGATAACAAAAGAAAGAATCTATGGAAAAAGATTATCTGAGGAGAATTAATTAATTTTAGTCTGACCCCAGTCCCATCCTCTAACATGGAGGAGGCGGGGTTTATGACCTATACTGCAGCCAGACACCAGGGGGCGATAGAGACGTTTTGGCTTCATTTTTGGGGAGCTGACGCGTCGTCCATGTTTTCTACAGTCAATGGGTGGGACACAGAGGTCTTACCCTGGAAGCTCACATAGGCAATTTTGGACAGCTGACTGAACTTTGGTCCTCCTGGAATCAGGATCTTCTGGGTTGCTTCAGACACAAAACCAGGTGCGTAACCAGTAAGCATGGCAATATGAAGTCAGGGTCACCACTGCATGATCTACCAATCAGGGATCAGCACAACGTTTACTGGATCTATTCATCCTGTTAGGATTTTTACCATGAGGGTTACATTACTACTACCTGCCAGTAGGTGGCAGTATGGCAGTACAGTGACTGCATTCTGTACCTTTCTTCTCATAGCCTTTGTCCTCTTTCTCCTTCTCTCCTTCGGCTTTAGATTTTTCTTTAGTTTCCTCTTTGGCTTCAGGCACTGCTTGGTTCAAAAAGGAAATGAAATACTTAATTTGTATGAGGATTTTGATGTTTTCTGTTTACATTTCTTCTAAAAAATACTAAAAACCTGCCATTAATGCTTCAATAGAAAATGGTTTCAAATTTGCATAAACCTACAATCCGCCCAGTGTCAGTAATCTGACCAATCATGCCATGATGGAGAAATCTCCAAAGGTTCCACTTAATCATTGAAACTTTCAGCCATGGAAACAGTACCTTCGCTTTGGGCAAGATACTAACCCCGAGTTGCTCCATCGGAGTATGAATTTGTGTGCATGTACTTAGAAAGCACTAAGTTTAGAGTCAGTGCTTGTGAGAATGGGTGTGATTGGCTGAATGTGACATGTTATATAGAGCGCTTTGAGTACTCCGGGAAAGTAGAAAAGCGCTATATAAGAATCAGTCCATTTACCATGGATGGATGGGTTGATGGGTGGAGTAATCTATTAACAACAAGGATACTTTCTACACTAATATCTGTTGACTGTGAATCCTAATCTGTTGTTTTTGTACCTTTTTCCTTTGTTGCCTCTCTTGTCATTTCTTGTTTCGTGTCTTTCTTTTCCTCAAACTTCAACCCTCCTGATGGTTCAACAGATTCCTCTCCAGAAGACGTTCTTTCCTTTTTGTTTGATGTAGAATCTACTGCAGGATTCTCACTGCCTGGATCCACTCTTGGATCCACATTAGGAATGTTTCTGTATGGCACAGAAGAATCTGGACCACTTGATTCAGATTTTTCATTTCCTGTCTCTCCTCTGCCTTGCTTTACTGGAAAAGATTCCTGTCCAGCATTGATAGAATTAGATCCAGGCGTTTCAATATTGTCACTTGAAACATTGCCAGGTTCAACCACAGGCATGGGCTGAGAATCAGATCCTGAATCTTGTCCAGGGCCAACTGACTTTGGGTTTTCTGGAACTGGGAAGGTAAAGTCAACAGGTGCTAAATCACCAGCAGGGTCAGACTGATCTATAGTAGCGGACTTTGTGTCTGGTACAGGACCACCTCCATAGGGAGGCAACACGGAGTCCACAGGAATATCTGGAGCTGGAGGGGTAGCATCAGGAGGACGTATTTCTGGAGATGCCCCATCAGGAGAAGGTACATCAGGAGGAGGAAAATCTACTGAAGTATCTGGAGTCTTAGTGGATGGCCCATCTGGAAGTACATCTGGAGAAGGTGGATCAGGAAAAGGTAGGTCAGGAGGAGGTGTATCGGGAGGAAATACATTACGAGAAGGCGGGTCGGGAAGAGGTACATCAGGAGCAGGTTTGTCAGGAGGTGGTCCTTCCAGAGGGAGATCAGGACGAGGAAGTTCTTGAGTAGGTACCTCAAGGAAAGATATATCAGTAGGAGCTCCATCAGGAGCTGGAACATTGAGGGAAGATAAAGCAGGAAGAGATGGTGCACCTGGAAACAGTACATTGGGGGTTGGAACAAAGGAAACTATTTCATCAGGAGTGAGTGTATCTGGAGATGATAGATCAAGAGGGGGCATTTCTGGTAGCTGTATATTATTAGTAAGTGTAACCGGAGATGATGCATCAGGAGAAAGTGTATCCGGAGATAGTATATCCAGTAAAACATCAGGAGAAATTACATCAGGAAGGGCTTCATTAAGAGCAGAAGGTATATCCACAGAGGGAGCTTCCAGTGGTAGATCTGGAGGAGGTACAGCCAGAGGAGGTATATCAGGACGAAGAGAAATTCCATCACGTTTTGTTGTAAAGAGAGTATCTCCAGCCTGACTGATACGGACAGATCCAGTGGGGAGAAAGTCTTCAGATTGAGACCCGTCACCTGGGGAAAACGTTTCTGGGATGGTTGTTAGAGGCAGAATTCCAGCTGATGGTGTTGCGACAGTAGGTGACACAGCACTGGTCACCACCTTCGATATATCAGTCCCAAGCACACCAAAGTCTGAAGTGGAGTTATAGGGTGGACCCAGTGGGTCAGAGATAGACCCTCCAGTGTCAGTACTGCTGCCTTGGACAGTGGGGGTGGTACTGGTAGGACGGCTGGTGGTACTGTCTAGTACTCTGGGAGGTGGTTTTTCTCCAGTCTTCAGACGTGGATTGTTGGGTGGAGCTGTGTCTGTGGTAGGTCCAGCTGTACTGAATGAGTCTGTAAAGGCAACAGAACCTGTAGTACTAATAGTACCACGGACAGCAGTAAGAACTACTGTACCAGTTGTGAGTGTTGAGGTAGAGTCAATAGCAGTTAAAGGAAGGTCAGCTGAATCATTACTACTAGTAAAGTAAGTCACAGTACTAGAGTCAGTCATGTATGTACTGGTACTTGAATTGCCTCCAGTATTAGTAGAAATATCAGCTGAAACCATAAGAGGACCCTCTGTGCTGTTATCAGACATTAATGTGTACATGAATGTAGTCAAAGGAATGTCTTTAGGAGAAGTTGGGTCATTCAAAGTCTTATCAGTCATGCGGTTAGTAGTACTCAAAGCTGTATTAGTATCAGTTTTAGTAGTACTGTCAGTTACAGTAGAAGTGGCTGTAGTACTGTCACTGGTAGTTGTAGTAGTAGTAGTACTGTCAGCTGGGGTACCAAAGTCAGTTTTAGTAGGAACAGTAGCTGTAGTAGTTCTGTTAGTTGTGGCTGTAGTAATGCCAACAGCAGTATTTGTGTCGGTTGGCGTCCTGCTCTCAGGTACAGTAGTAATAGTAGCAGTAGTAGTACTGTCAGTCACTCCATCTGATGTGGCAGGTCTATCAGATGCTTCAGAGTTAGAGTCACCACCTGCTGTCAGAGAAGAAGAGTTACGTCTCTTTAGTAATCTTTTCTCTACAGTCTGCAGAACAGGGTACTGAGGCTTTCCAGTCTAATCTGCATATTCACTGTGAATCCACTGTTTGTTCATTTTATCTTGTGCTTTATTTTATTGTTCTTATTCTGCCATTGTTTTACTAAGTGTTTTATCCTATTGTAAAGTGTCCTTGGGTGACTTGAAAGGCGCTCATAAATAAAATTTATTATTATTATTATTATTATTAATTCTCTGGCTGTAAAAATAAACTGGTGAGCTGGGTGTGTCCCACCATGAAGCCAGACCAGAAAAAGAATGAAAACAAGATCTTTTTACAGCTAAGAGACTCCAGGGAGGTTTTAATGAAAGGGAGTGCAATAAATGAACATTCTCATAACAGCCACGCAGATGGTCAGGCTGACAGACTCCAGAGTAAACCACCTGCTCTCAAAGGCCTCCCTGGAACCAAAACCTGGTCTTAGTGGAACTGCAATCAACCCCATCCCTCATGCAATCCCTAACCAACAACAGAAACCATTTGAGCCATTAATCTTCTAGTCTTGATGCTTATTTTCTTCAAGTCCTGTCTTTAAATCTGAGACTAAACCTCCTTCTCAGCACCCCAAATATCAACATGTTTATACCTGTCCCCTAACAGTCTGAACAGCAGCGCTATTTTAGAAATTATACAGATGTGTTCACACCATCAACAGGTCAACATTGTACAATGAACCACAGCGCAGAGGCTCCTTTTGCAACTGAACCTGGATCTCAAGGTTCGTACAGTTTGGGTTTCTTTTATGCATCTAGCTCATCCTCAGTCACCTGATCTCTGCCATGGCTCATCAGCCTCTGCTCTGCTTGGGTGGGGTTATTATCTCTGGTCCTTCCTGCATAGGGTGCTGAGGCCATAACATTGGGTTTAGTTTGGAGTCTGTTGCAGCCCATCCAGCCACATCTCATCTCCTGTGATTGTAAGAAACACCCGGTCTGTGTCCTGCAGAGGCTTTATGGACATTAACAATTTCTAATGCAGCTAAATCCACAGACTGCTGGACAAATCCTCTCTTTAGCCGAGACTGTTTCCACCCTGTGCTTTAGTCTCAGAAACTTTGAATCGCGTTTGTCCAGAAATTTGAGAATTCAGCTGCTGACTCCTCGGATCTAAAAAAGTCAGTCACTAGCTGATCTACTGATCTATATAGCTTATCTGTTGATCTCTATTCAGTCAGGGTTGCATCTCCTAGGATGAGTGTGTGTGTGTGACAACTAGCAACTTAAAACAACTTACACAGACTAAGAGCATGAGCGGCTCATCTGTTAACTACATAATTAACATCCAAATTTTCCTTGTAGACTGCTATCGTGTGACTGACGGGGATGATGTAACGTGAAGTGAATTCAGCTGCTAAAAGCTCACCTTAGACAAGCTGCACAGAAACGCACAGTTGCTTACAAGTGTAAAGTGCCATGATGCAACACAGACAGGTGAGCAGACAGACAGTTAAGACAGCTAATCAGCTGAGCTGTACTTACTGGCTGCAGGTTCTGTTGCTTCACCTGAGAAGGACATGAATGGAAACAGGTGTAGAGTTTATATTGCTGTTTGCAGGTGCGTGTCTGTGTGCATGTGTAGCTACATACAGGCATTGGCAGTGCCTTTGGGCAGGGGCAGGTATGATCCTGGTCTCCAGGTGCGAGATGTGAACTCTCGGCTGCAGCTCTGACAGTCCTGTCCAGCTGTATTGTGGTCGCATTCACACTGCAGTGTCGCATCGCGCAGCGCACACTGAGATGCATGTAGGTTGCACTTACACCTGAGAAACACACACAAAGAAGGGCTTAGCTTCACCTGAACTTTTACCAACTCATATGAAACTCCTGAAACTAGACCACTAAGATGGACGCTGCTCCTTAAACCTGCATTCTTTCTAATGTCCAGCAGGGAGTGACTCCTCTTGGCTGTGAAGGGGTCTGACTGGACAGAAGTGTACGAGCCTTCAGATCGCTCAGGCGATCTGAGCAGTGAGTACTTTCAGGTCTGACTGAATACAACAGTTTGTCCTGCTCGAAGCAGGCCAGGATTTAGGGCGGGGCTACAGTGGGACTGGTTGAGTTGCTTGTCATGTCAAGATGGTGACAGTGTTCAGCTTGACCATGGATCATCTATCCTCTGTGTATGTCTAAAGTTGATGATGTCAGGTAAGCTTTAAAAGAAAATTCTTCTGAATGTAGTCCAATTTCTTTCCAAAATCTCAAATCCTAATCCTCTTAAACTGGCCTCCCTCTCTGTTCTGCCCCCCTACATGACTTTTTGTGATTAGCTGTAATGTTGGGGAACGCCTGATGATGATGGCTGGCTTTTGGCTCGTCTTGGTTGTGATATAGAGGTTGGTTAACTGGTTTTGGCATTGAAATGGTACATTAGTGTTTGTTTGTGGTTGTTTAGTTTGTTACCCAGTAGGGATGTTGGTCTTTGCAGGGCAAGGACTTGTTTGTCTCATTTGTGAATGTAGCCAGTTGTTGCTGAGTTATAGTTAGATTATGGTAGGTCTTTGTTGGTTACCTGGCAAAAACATCAATGTTGGAAATAGCATAGAAGTATTTCAGCAGGTTGTCTCTCTGGACGTAGGTTCCTCCCAGTGCCGGGCGGAGGAGCCTCAGTCGGAGGTTGGTGAAAGTGAAGAAATCTCTGAGTCCCTTTGTGGTCTCCATCCGAGTGTACAGAGCGTCCATGTTGATCAGCTTTGGACCAGCAAACACCCCGAACCGAGCTCGCACCTCAAACACCACAGATTTCTCTTCCTGTTGGTGAGGAGAAGTTTCAGATAACCACAAATAAATATAAGCTGCACAAATGTGTTCTGCATACTGTGCGGGACCAGCATCAGGGTCCAGTTACAGACCTTAGCGCCGACCCAGCGGGAGTACTGCTCGGTGCAGATGACCCGGGTAATGTTACTTGGTGCTAAATCAGAGACTCGTTTGGGCGACATGCCGAACGCCTCGAGACAGTCGTCGGCATAATACTGATACGGCTGCCAAGTGACACCTGAAACACAAACGCTGATTATTTGACAGTTCACGGTGTTTGTGACTTCCTGTTTCCTGGTTTCAGAATCATCTCCAGACAAAATCCATCTGTAAAAGTTTCATAAATGACTTTGTTTCACCCACATCCATGGATCAGAGGAGACAAGGGTTTCTGAATGATACCCCTCAGACTCTGCACTCAGCTAATTACTCTTCAGTGAAGTTGATCAGCTGAATGTTTCAGGAAATCTCTCAAACATTAGTCAGAACATTAGTCAGAACAGGTTTCCAGTCACCTTTGTCGATGGATTTCTCCAGCACCATGCTGGTTGGACGGCCATATTCGAAGGTAACAACAATGTCATCGACCACCTCCAGACTCTTGTTCCAGGTAAGGGTGATGTTGGCCAATAGGGGCTCAGGAAACCTGGACCATGTGATTGTCTGCCAGTAAGTGATGAGCCCACCCCTCTCCCTGTCTCCCATGAGCTGAGGAGGGTGAGACAGGTCTGGGCTAGAGGCGTCGCACTCATCGCTGCACAGGTACGGGTTCTCCTGAGGAAAGACCACATTGAGCACCAATATTTGATAAAACACGAACACGGGCTGTAAGTTTATAAACAATCAAGAATGTCATTGTCACATTAACATCTGTAGCTCCCGTAACTCCTGAAAAATTGAAAGAATTCCAACGCCTCTTCAAAGCAGCGACTCTGCACATTTCAGTGACAGTCATTATAATCCCAGGCATGGTGTTGCAGGAGCCCCTCGAAGACAAAGGTTGATTGAGAGAAAAGAGGGTGAGTGTGATGGAAGTCCACAGAAAACAGACGTTTTATCAGGAATTTGTGTTCTTTTTACTTTTACCTCATACATTATACATGCTTCCCTTAGGCAGCATCATTAGAAGACATAGCATACATTTACACTGCTATGCAGATGACACCCAGCTCTATCTGTCCATGAAGCCAGATAACACACACCAATGAGTTAAACTGCAGGAATGTCTTAAAAACATAAAGACCTGGATGGCCGCTAACTTTCTGCTTCTTAATTCAGATAAAACTGAGGTTATTGTACTCGGCCCTGAAAAGCTTAGAAATATGGTATCTAACCAGATTCTTACTCTGGGTGGCATTACCTTGGCCTCCAGTAACACTGTGAAATTAATGGAGAGTAATGAGAGCAACTTTAGTGATAGTTTGCAGGATTTGTATGTTATGTAAATTGCCCAAGAAATAGTGTTAAGACTGGATTTATGTTACCCGTAGACAGTGTGTGGCCAAAAATAGAAATTAGAAGTGGGTTTAGAGCTTGATTTGTGGGCATGATTTGTTTCGTTACATTCTAGTTATTATTCTCACCTGCAAGTAAATTTAAAGGGATAAATAAGGAATTAGTTCATTTCTCAGGAGAGAAATGAAAAGGGGGTCTTTTGAGGTTTAAATTTATAATCTTAAATATTTATATGCTGATTATATTGCTTTATAAGAAAGGCCTAACTCTGAGTACACTCTGTGCCAAAAGTGTTGACAGGAAACAACATGGTTTTGCAGAAGCATGGTAACTGCAGTAGAAAGTGAAACCAACTAGGCTGTTTGATCGAAACTTAAAGTGTGGTGTGACGTAGAGAGCAAGTATATAAATAACTAGGCTTCCTTTTTGTGCTTCAGTCCTGGGGTTGTGTGATTTGTGTTCAGGTCTCCATATCCCGGATATGTAAATTAAAGATCATTTTTAAAGTAAAAGACCACTTTGAGCTGTGTCTTTTTTGGCCGTAAAGAATACAAAAGAACCGGAATTTAATAGAACCTTGGAGTCATTTTTGACCAGGACATGTCCTTCAATGCACATATTAAACAAATATGTAAGACTGCTTTCTTCCATTTGTGCAACATCTCTAAAATTAGAAATATCCTGTCTCAGAGTGACGCTGAAAAACTAGTTCATGCATTTATTACTTCCAGGCTGGACGACTGTAATTCATTATTATCAGGAAGTCCAAAAACTCCCTGAAAAGCCTTCAGCTGATCCAAAATGCTGCAGCAAGAGTCCTGACAGGGACTAGAAAGAGAGAGCAGATTTCTCCTGTTTTGGCTTCCTGTTAAATCCAGAATTCAAAATCCTGCTCCTCACATACAAGGTCTTAAATAATCAGGCCCCATCTTATCTTAATGACCTTGTAGTACCATATCACCCTATTAGAGCACTTCGCTCTCGCTCTGCAGGCCTACTTGTTGTTCCTAGAGTATTTAAAAGTAGAATGGGAGGCAGAGCCTTCAGTTTTCAGGCCCCTCTTCTGTGGAACCAGCTTCCAGTTTGGATTCAGGAGACAGACACTATCTCTACTTTCAAGATTAGGCTTCAAACTTTCCTTTTTGCTAAAGCATATAGTTAGGGCTGGACCAGGTGACCCTGAATCCTCCCTTAGTTATGCTGCAATAGACATAGGCTGCCGGGGGATTCCCATGATGCATTGAGTTTTTCCTTTCCAGTCACCTTTCTCACTCACTATGTGTTAACAGACCTCTCTGCATTGAATCATATCTGTTATTAACCTCTGTCTCTCTTCCACAGCATGTCTTTATCCTGTCTTCCTTCTCTCACCCCAACCAATCACAGCAGATGGCCCCGCCCCTCCCTGAGCCTGGTTCTGCCGGAGGTTTCTTCCTGTTAAAAGGGAGTTTTTCCTTCCCACTGTTGCCAAAGTGCTTGCTCATAGGGGGTCATATGATTGTTGGGTTTTTCTCTGTATCTATGAAGCGCCTTGAGGCGACTTATGTTGTGATTTGGCGCTATATAAATAAAATTGAATTGAATTGAATTGAATTAAAAAATGTGCTGTTCGAGATAGTCAGAGTGGACTGAGATGAGGAAAGACCCTAACTTCAGCGCAGAAGTGCTAGTATTAATGGTGAACATGGACCAGCACCGGTGTGGCTTTTCATGGCCAGTGTTTGTAGTTTTATTGTTGCGGGTGCTTCCTGATTTGGTCTAGAGATGGACCGATCCGATATTACGTATCGGTATCGGTCCGATACTGACCTAAATTACTGGATCGGATATCGGAGAAAAATAAAAAATGTAATCCGATCCATTAAATATCACGAAAGCACCTCACATACGCCGTAACTCACCTCAGAACGTTAGCACGTCGGAGCAGTATGCATCACGTGATAGAGCTGGCTGTGGCATGCGGGACCTGTCGGTGGTCTGGATAGCATTTGGAGCTTCGCTAGCAACCCGGCATTTCATCTCCGACAAAGTTATCCCCGAGAGAAGTAAACAAGTGTGTAAGTCCATCTCTGAATGTTTGTAAAGCATTCCTGCGTTAAGCTTAACGAGCGACTGCCTCTCGCTCTCCGGCTGCTACTTCAATCGTGAAACTGCTAATGATCAGCTGATCGGCTTTTCTGTCGCGAGTCTCTCTTGTTTGTTTTTGGTCCACTTTGCGCCAGAAAGAGGAAACCAGCGGCTGAACAACAGCAGCACGTTTAAGCTTGATAAGCTGTTGTTACAATTTATTTAATATTACTTTCTACACCAGGATCGTTTTCTACGTAGCTGACAGGCTGGTAACTGTGCAGGGGCGGATCTAGCAAAGTTTAGCCAGGGGGGCCGATAGGGCATTAACTGGGAAAAGGGGGCACAAAGACATACTTTTCTTTCTTATTCTCATTTAAAATGTCTAGCTTTTAATAAATAATTATCTGACACCCAAAGTTTTAATTTGATGTAAAATGAATAGAAGTCAATTACTGTATATAGTGACTATTAAGTCTAATATATATACCCTAGTAAGCTATAGTACTTTTTCCTTTGGGAAGGTACCATCTGTGCAGTCTGCAATTTTGTTGAAGAAAGATGTTGAATCTATTTAATATTTCTTGAAAAATAATTGATTTCTGTGCATTTTTTTTCACACTGCATCAAATTAAGGTTGATTACGTCGATTAAGCATCATGAGGTGGAGCGTGAGGGGTGGTTCCCTATTTTTTATTTATTTATTTTTGTTGTTGCTGGGAGTTGGAACCCTATTAGTTAGGTTGCTTAATATTTACGCTAAGTACTCTTTAAAATACCAGAATAGGGAGGATGGTGTAGGTTCTAAGTTTATTAGATTGATCAGTATTGCTGAACTATGAAATTTTTTTTTGTATACAGGTATAACAGAATAGCTTTAGTGTAGTTGTTGTTTTAAACTTGAGTATGAACTTGCAGACTTAAAATGCAGCAAGATATTTTAAAAAACAGTTTTGTTGATTAAAAAACACTATATCGGATTCATATCGGTATCGGCAGATATCCAAATTTATGATATCGGTATCGGTATCGGACATAAAAAAGTGGTATCGTGCCATCTCTAATTTGGTCTGACATGCTGTTTGTAGGCGGTTAATACCGATGACGTTTGCAAACACAAACTGTGCGGTGTTCTCACAGCTTCTGTTTGCCTGTGTTTAATTAATGTTGACCTTTAACCTAGGCCTCCGTTATACTTACACATACTTTGTGTAGTCATTAAAGGTCAGTATGCTGTACCTTTACAGAGACTCTAACATGTGCAGAGAGGGATTAACACTGATGCTAATCTGATTAGGGTTTGAAGTTTATCCTTTAACTTCAGCTGCCGTGTGCAGGAGAAATGGCTTTAACTAACCAGCACTAACTAATCACACGAAGAGGGCCGAAAACCTGAAATATATGCTGAAGGAGACGTGTTAGACTCATTCCTGTCAGATGATCATGAAAGTGTTTAAATTTTCATGTAGTTTCCACCAAAATATCCAAACTCAGAGTCCAACATCAGATAACTAGGAAACATTCGGAAGGACCCTGGTCTTGTTAGAAGAGACGGCATCCATCCTGCTTTCGATGGAGCAGCTCCTGCCAAATTTATTAAACCCCCCAAAACGTGACCCGAGTTGGGACCAGGAAGCAGAGGTGCAGTCTTACAGGCCTCTCTGGAGTTTTAAGGAATTGGGTAAACTCATGAAATCTGTTCGATCTGTCGCTAACTTTCTTGGTCACCTGACTAGATGTAGTTTCGACATCAGCACCAGTGACAACGACAGAAGTAAACTCACTACTACGTCTCAGTAATATCACCTAATTTGTTCCAAATAAAAAGGTTTTTAAAAATGAATCCTTGTGTATTTAGTTGTCAGCGTGACCACAATGTAATATAAGCCAATTAGACTCCAAAGTTAACTGACAGTTATTCCAAATGTAATGAATAACTTTAACGAAGTTGCAAACAATACTGAGTTCAACTAAGAATGTCAAAAACATCAAATCTACATTCAAATTGACCAGTTTATAGAAAACCCCGACAAAGCATGCCAGAGCTACTCGGGCCGCTCACGCCAGAGCTGAGTGTGAAAAACAGCCAACACTCGATCACCTTTAGCATGAGGTGGGAACAGGAAACAGGTTTGTGTTGAGGATCTGAGGGTTCGCAGCGGTTGGTACAGGAACAGCAGGTCGATACTCTGAAATGGGATTTAACTTTACTGAGTCAAATCTGAAGAGCAGCAAGCTGGAGTAACATGTTCAGGGTTCCTGGAAAGTTTGGATAGCAAAGCTTATTAATTCCCGTTAAAAGACTGTTACAGTAGTCTGACTCAAAGCATGTGTGGTGGTCTGAATGTAAACTCATTATTGATCCTGTGTGATAAGAAATGTCATTGAATGTTGGGGGGTGTAGATACCTGCACAGATAGCAGGTATCTACACCCACTCTTCACTTTCAAAAACTGTAAACGGCTCCGTCGACACTTTGAACCGTGAACATGTCAACTAAACGCTAACATGAGTTGTTCCCACACTTCATAGCTGATTTCAGATCAGTTAGTCACGCAAGTCTCAGGAGGAAGCTGGCGAAAAGCCGTGCAGGTACAGCCGGGATTCAAACCAGGAACCTTCTTGCTTGGAGGCATAACCACTGTTCCACCCAATGTGATTACAGCTGAGTCTGTTTTTCAGTGGAGCCAGTGGCTCCAGTGTCCATCTGCTGCACAGTCTGAACGTCCTTGTTCATGTTCTGATCATGTTACTGCGCCTGTGTAACCCACTGAACTTCAGCGTGTTTCACGTATGTTGTGAGACGCTTCCTGTTCGACTCTCGGGGTCTTTTCACTGACACAAATGAAATCAATTAGCATTTAGTCTTTGCTTCATTACAGCTGTTACATTTATCAATAATTCAGGCAGGACTTCAGCTTCCCAAAGGAACAATTAGAGAGCCAGCGGGATCACCGTGTCCTCTGTGTGTTTGCAGAGGGGTCCAAACTGTGGCTCGGGGCGCCTGCAGGAGGTCATACAATGACTGACAGGTGATCGTCTACTCTTCCTTGTTTTGGTGAAAGATAACGAGCTGCTCACGTTTAAAATGAGTGAAACACCAACAATTTAAATGTAGTCGGAGAACTTTAAAATAATTTCATCAGCAAACAGTTCAGATGCTGCAGCACCAATCACAAGCTCTCTGTGAAGTGAAACCCTCACCTGTGGACAGAGTTCATCTGACAAACTGAAGTTTGTGGAGTGAAAATGATGAAGAGAGCAGAGCTACAATGTCTTTCTGTGACACAGGCAACAGGAAGTCGGCTCAGAGGTCACCTGTGTGTTCAGGTTTGTGATCAGGTGTGTGTGTTCAGGTGCGTCAGACTGACCAGTGTACAGAATCTCTCAGGTGGGTTTCCGCAGGTGATCCCAGGGGGGTCAACTCTGATCTGCATCACCTCCTTCATGTTGGTTGGGGGCGGCTGACAGGCGTAAAACTCAGGCCCCGCCTTTGAGCCACGCAGAGATCGACAGACATCAAACTGACACCGTCCACGCGGCAGCAGGAGGGCGAGGAGGGTGAGGAGGGCGAGGGCGTGTGAGAGGGACATGATGAACTGTCAGGCAAACAGGAAGTTCAGCTGAAGGTCATGCCATAGTTACAGCTTTGCCAGGCCTACTTCAAACAGGTGGCTACCATGGCAACCATCTGCTTTCTGTGTGGTTGTCATGGTGTGCTAAAGGTTTTGCTCGCCGCCCACAGGCCTGCAGTGGAAGAACAGAAACAGAGCATCAAACGTTGAGTACGCCGTGAACTTGAACCAAACATGTTCACAGACAGGAAACAATCTGCTCAAAATGACCTCACTTCCTGTTTGCAGCTGCCACCTTTGGGCACAGGCTTGTGTTGTCTCTGGAAGCTCGCCTGTGCATTCAAACCAATTATTCATGAATATTTTCTACATTGTTGCCTTCAGCTGAGAGCTTTCACGTGTTTCACTCCTTTAATAAAGGAGGCGCTGCTTTTGTTCAGCCTGGAAACGTAAGGAGCAACGCACCTTACAGGAAGCTACTCAGTCTGCACGAACCGGTCACTACGCTGAGTTGGAACCAGGCGCCCCTTCATTATGGACAAACTGTGAAGAAGTCAGAGACCGGGCAGGCCATTTCTCCCAGTCACATCTCACTGTTACTGGTCATGTGACCGTTGAAGACTCCCAGCAGGACAACCGAACCCTACAGGACCTGAGTACTCTGAGCTGTGATTGGACAAGTCCGCACAAACCCCAGTCGAGACCTGTTCTCCCACCCAAACACGCAGGGAAGCAAGGCTCACATCCACCAGAGAAACGCCGTGAACCTTGGGGATAGAAGAAGACCTGCCGCCCCTCGCCCACCACCTGTCACTGCGGACAGCTGCAAACTGGGGCAGTATCCAGCCCCGCCTTCCTGGAGTCCAGTTCCACAGCTGGAGCCGAGCATCGTGCCATCTCTCAGCCTCAGGCAGGGAAGTACCACAACCCCAACACCCCCCCCCCCCCTCCCCCCCCCAAGTGACATCGCCAAGTTTTTCCTACCACTATAAACACCCTAACCAGCGGCGACCCTGAAGCACTGACCAGCTACTGAAAGCATCCAGATGTTTGTGACCTGCTGGTTTACCTAAAGTCTTTTAATCAGCCGTCATCATGCAGGAGCAGGTGTGTAGATGTTGCTCAGCGTCCTGCAGCCTCTGGAGAAATAAAGCGAGACGGTCCGAGCTCGGCTCAGAGTCTGTGTTTGTTTGTGAGATGGCAGAGATGATTAAACTGAGACGCTCGGTCCTCCGACTCTTCCTCTTTATTAAAATCTTCCTGCTGATGAAACCGGAGCGGGATCAGTACCATGCCTGACACACACTCAGCGTCCACTTCATTAGGAACACCTCCTCACTAATGTCTCGTTTACTTTCAGAAAATCATAATTTTATCACCTGAAGCTTTCAGATCAGTTTTCACCTGAGACACCTTCGTACACACCTGCTCAGGTTATTTCATCCGTGTGTCTGTCTGTCTGCAAGCACACCTGTCTGTGTGACAGCCACTCACCTGTCTGTCTTCAAGTTGATTCTTGATGAGCTGATTAAACGGGCGATCAAACATTCCTCCTCCTCAGCTCCTCTCTTCTTACTGTATTTCCTTTTGTTCCCTTCCTCTTCTCGTTAATCCTCCTCTTCCTCAGCGAGCCTCCTTCTGTTTCTCCTCTAATCCCTCTCCTCATCCCCTCTTCTTTTCTCTCTCAGAGATCTGTCGCTCTGATGGCTCAGCCCTCCCTCTCGCTCTCTCTCTCTCTGGATCAGGTGGTAAAACGGTTCATCTGACGGTTGATAGCGAGGGGTGAATAACCCCGCTAGTCACATGACTGGCATCTGATCCTAACAGGAAACAAACTTTTTTCCTCTGAGATTTAATATTGATATTCTGCACCTGCTCAGGTAAACAAAGGTGTCAGTCACAAATAAACGAAATGGCCAGGAATGGGTTGATGGGCGGAGACCACGTCCCCCGGTCTGACAGGAGGTGGAGTCTTTGAGCTATGAGCTCATGATGTGGTGGTTCTAGTTCAGGTCCACCTGCAGCTCTGTGAGAGCCTTTTAGCCAAACGTTACATCGCTGCTCAGTAAAAAGATCCCTGATGATTAAATTACAAAATATATGCAACAAATTTATGAAATCATTGGAGCAAATCAGCAAAAACGACCATCAGGGTCAGATCCTGATGGAAACTTCCTATAATCTCAGGAATCTTTCTGCTTTTACTGGCTAGTTTGAAGAGAATTTTTAGAGCTACGCTTCTTTTGCATCACTGCTGTGCTGTCGGCTCCTTAGGACTGCCACATGTTTTAGTTTACGGCAAATATCTGAGACCTCTGAGGCTTTGCCCCAGCAGGAACGCATCCCAAGCCCATCCTGTGCTTCCAGGACACCTGGATCAAGGCCACTGTCCTGCAGCGAGGCTCCACATATGAGCACACAGCCTCCTGCAGCACCTCGGCTCCATCCAGTCCATCCTGACTCTAAACCCACCCTGCTCTTCACACAGATGTTGGGGGCTCCACAGATGTCCCAGAGATCCCAGATTGTAGTCAATGTGGGAACACCTGGGAGTCCAGTTCCTGCTCTCAGCCACGGGTTGTTTCACTCACCTGCTGAGCTTGCACACGTGGCTGGCATCACTGGGCAGCAACTGATGGCACCTTTCTCGGCTGCTAACCCAAAGCACATTGTGCGCTGTCAGCCCTGCGTGCTGCACAATAACATTTACTGTTATTTACACTTAGCTAGATTATTGCAATGGTGTTGTGTTTATTATGTTGCTCTCTTCTTTGCTTGTTTTCTCTTCTTTTTTTCACCTGTTGAGGTCATGTCTGTCCCGTCTCTAACTACTGAAAATAAAATAAAATAAATAACAAAGGTTAATCCAATGGACCGATATGGCAAGGCCGTGATGATGCACTTGGTAAAGTAAATCTGTTGGGCATCTTGACCTTCAGACAATAATTCTGATGGCTAAAGAACCAAATCAAACAGGCAAAAGAAAACAAACAAACTAAAAACTGATGGCAGAAGATTGGTTTGGCCTACCCCTGACCAACTGCCACTCCCTCAGCCTGGGCCTGTTGGAGGTGACTTCCTGTTAAAAGGGGGTTCCCCGGACCTTCAGTGCTCATTAAGAATCTCAGAGGTCAGGTGATTTTTGTCTCCGGGGAAGCAGAATGAACAAAGGTCATGGTTACATGTAAACATAGCTGGACTGGCCATCGGGCATACCGGGCATTTGCCTGGTATGCCTCGTTTTTATGGGCCGATGGGGTTTTTTTTCCGTTTTTTTCCGTAATGGTATAAACAATGAAAGGTGGTGGATTGGCCAGAT
>NW_024582902.1:314544-315616 GCF_018398535.1 Haplochromis burtoni
TGAAACTTGGCACACAGGTACAGTAGGTGTCCCAGAGAAGGAATGTGTTGAAAGTTGGACCTCAACTACTAAGGATGATTTTTAATGAATTTCTGAAATTTCCATAATTGTATTGACTGTATTGGGCTGTTTCATTTAAATTTGTGTGCGCGCGCGCGCGTGCGACTGTTCGCGCGCGCGGGTACAGGCTTTCAATCGGCACATAAAGCGAAAAGGCGCTACCGTAAAGACTGGTGTAAAAGCGCAAGGAATTTCATGCGGCGGATAAGAGGCGGCTGGCTTGACCGCGGCTCACAAATGACGGCTCACTTTACCGCGGTGATTTTTTGTTCCAGTCCAGCCCTGCATGTAAACACCTGTGACCTTTAACCTTCTATCTTTACATTTATTTACATCATCATCCAATGACTGTAAGATTGCCTTTCCAAATACAGTCACGTTAAAGTCACGTTTTTTTGTTTTTTTTAACGACTTCCTAAACGTCATCAATACGCGCCAGCAGCCGGGGGAAA
The DNA here is from genome assembly GCF_018398535.1 of Haplochromis burtoni. NCBI lineage: Eukaryota > Metazoa > Chordata > Actinopteri > Cichliformes > Cichlidae > Haplochromis > Haplochromis burtoni. Next base: position 315,057 of record NW_024582902.1, read on the forward strand.
AAGCAGAGAAGATGGCGGACGTGGTGAATGTCGGAGTGAACCTGGATGCGTTTTCTCACGCCATCAGCGGCATCCAGGCGCTGCGCTCCAGCGTGAGCCGCGTGTTCGAGTTCCTGAAGGACGGCATGAAGAACCGCGAGACGCTGGAGGGCCGAGAGAAGCAGTTTATATCCGAATTCCAGGAAAACCTAGAGGCGGTCAACAGAGACCTCAAGTGAGTCCAACCACTGTCCGTCACGATCCAGCCTACAGAAAAACACGCTAACCCCCAGACCAGGGTCCATTCATATTTCTGCCGATTTAAGAGTTAATACACAAAGACATGCTGACAGACCAGGGTCCATTCATATTTCTGCTGATTTAAGAGTTAATACACAAAGACATGCTGACGGACCGGGGTCCATTCATATTTCTGCTGATTTAAAAGTTAATAAACAAAGACATGCTGACAGACCAGGGTCCATTCATATTTCTGCTGATTTAAGAGTTAATACACAAAGACATGCTGACAGAAGAGGGTCCATTCAGATACATAATTTTCTTAGGGCTTGATAAAGCAT
>NW_024582902.1:316789-317566 GCF_018398535.1 Haplochromis burtoni
TTACAAAGCTTCAAACGACACGTCGACTATTAAATCAGTCGTCGACGATTTTGATAGTCGACGTAATCGTGACTAGTCGACAAATCGTGGCAGCCCTAGTCAGGATGATTTTAGGTCCATGTTTACTGAGAGTCTAAGTGTAATCAGCCATGCTCGAGCAGGCTGAAGTGAGCCTGACCTCTGACTGTTATTTTATGACTTTTTAATCCTAAACACGTTTTTACGGTTTGACTTTCTCTGGTGACTGAAAATCCGTCTCTCTGTCTGTCTGTCTGTCAGTGAGCTGGAGCGTCTCAGCGGATTGGTTGGTCGCCCCTCAGAGTCCCACCCCCTCCATAACAGCGGTCTGCTGAGTCTGGACCCGGTGCAGGATAAAACTCCTCTGTACTCTCAGCTGCTGCAGGCATACAAGTGGTCCAACAAGGTAACCACTAACGTGCACTTCTTGTTCACTGATGATCAATGTTCCCTCTAATGTTTCACGTGTCTGAGCGAACACACAAACTCCCTGAGCGTCCCTTGGACCACTGTGAGCAACAGCAGACGTGTGCAGTGTGGTCATGCCAGCGTCCAAGTTACATGTTTATTAAAGTAATCAAATTACAGCATTTATGTTAGACTACTTTAAATTAACTGCTTTAGCCCATTTACAATGAAAATTAAAAACAATCTTGTTCATGACCTGTAGCATGTTAACACTACTGGAAGGAAAAATAACTTGAACTCCAAGTTTGAAAACACAACTTTCTTTATTTTTCATAAAGCTCTGACTGTATT
>NW_024582902.1:318684-330453 GCF_018398535.1 Haplochromis burtoni
TTCTGTGCGCAGAGACGTGCCAGCAGTGCGCAATTGCGCACGCGCGCAGCTTAGAGGGAACATTGCTGATGATGACCTCAGAGCAACCGCCCTGTTCACAGCGAGATCAAAGTGGACCTGAACCTGGACATTTCCCCACGGAGCCCTGCTGTGACACACCGTCACAGATTTAACAATTCAAGAAAGGCATGTTTAGCACCATCATAGCTAACTGAGCGGAGGAGACGACAGCTGAGCGTCAGTGTAGCGGGGTCGCTGTCCCCTGCCGTTCATGAGCGGTCCGTGTCTTTAGCAGAGAGTAGCTCTGTTGGCTGGCTGGTCTGAAACAGGACGTGCCTCTTGTTCGCCGTAATGTTCGGGTTTGCAGACACGTCATGATGAGGACTGTTTGAGTCAGGTGACCCGGTGCCATCAGCACTGTGCATCTCATATTTCATGACTTTGGGCGTATTCATCAAATACTGGCTTTTGGGGCGTGTTGGATCAAAAGAAATAAATATAACCACTTTTACCTCGAACCGGAGAAGCCACAGAAATTAAAGTAGCTACGACACACTGGATCGCCTAGCAACACAATTGTTTTTACACATGTTGGCGTGAAGGCTGCTGTTATGTGAGCCAGCTGGATGAGTGATAGATAAATATGTAGGGACTGTAACTGGAATTAAAGACTTGTGGTTACTGCGGGGTCGAAGATGGATGTTGAGCTGGAGTGAGGGCTGGGCCATGTATCGAATATAGTTAACGAGTTTGTCCACATACGATGGTTAAAATGGCGTTATCGTAACCATCGAGTATGGGTTGCCATGGAAATATTACGGTGTCTTCACGTTTTTTTTTTTTCTTCCACACACTGCGAATGCATCATTAATCCCCCCGCCCAACCTGAAAACCTTCTACCTAACACACTGTGCTGAGCGTGCGTGTTTCAGTCATACCAGATAGGGAAATATGGCGACGGTGGGAGTTTAAGACTCGCTGTCGATTGGATTGCCCAACAAACCAGCTGAAAAATCACCCACTGCAAAATGACGAGTGTTTTAAACTCAGCGTGTGATCGTCTCCACACGCCATGGGATACAAACCTGCTGTGTCGGTTTTATCGTTGCTGTTTGGACTTCAGCTTCTGTCGTGTGAGGTTTTTTTTATTTGACTGTTTCACATGTTATAAGCACAAAGGACGACCTTTGTAACCTCAGTTGTTTGTTTTGTTTCGGTTTGTTAAAGTCGAGTGTTGACCGCAGACAGACGTGGTTGTGACAAGCCTCTGTGTGCAGCTGATGGTTCGTAGCGTTTTCAGACCAACAGAATCAGACCCCGCCTCTGATACCCACTGTGTCAGCTGTGTCTCATTAATCAGCGAGTTCTTGATCGCGACTCTTCAGCTGCTCTGAGCGTGTCAGGTGCTTTGATGTTGGTCCACAGCTGGAGCTCATGGAGCTGCCACCACAGACCAAGCCAGCGGCGGCCCTCGTTTACGAAGGCTGAAGATGAGTCCTTCCACTGTCGCCGTCGTGTTTGCAAAAACATGGACGTGATAAAACCACTCCCTGTAAACTGGTCAGGGACCGCCCACCCGGACGCTGCCTCCATGTTTTTACTGCCTGACAGTCAGACAGACAGAGGACACTGGGATTGTCCTCGTGTGGACACTTGTGAGATTGGATGCAGGCTGAGCGTCTGAGTGTGAGGAGAACGTTTAATCCATGTTTAGAGGCCCCGCCTACCGTCAAATCCTCACGGTGTGTTTGTGTGTATGTGTAGTTGCAGTATCACGCTAGCTTGGCCTCCAGTTTGTTGAACCAGCAGTCGCTGAAGCGATCAGCCAATCAGATGGGAGCATCAGCCAAGAGACGGCCCAAAGTCCAACCCAGTACTCTGGTACTGCCTCCACAGTGAGTACTATTGCACAAAATACTACAACAGTGCTACAGTAAACTATTTCACACCTTTATGCTGCGGTTCCCTGGTTTATCCTTTCACACTAACACACGGGCACCTGTCACACCTGTCACAGGTATGTGGATGATGTCATCTCTCGCATCGGCAGGCTGTTTCCTGATATGACCATTGAGCTGTTCAGACCCAACGGGACGTCGGCTGTGCTGCTGGTAGTAGAATACACATTCAAACACACTTTGTGCCCACAGGTGTTTTCAGATCAGGTAACATGTGTTTGTCTCACCTGTCTCCGTCCCAGGTGACTCTGGGGAAGGTGCTGAAGGCCATCGTTGTGATGCGGTCGCTGTTTATCGACAGAACCATCGTTCGAGGATTCAACGAAAACGTTTACAACGAGGAAGGAAAGGTGAGTGTTCGCCTGACAGGTAACAGCTGATTATGTGTCCCAGGTAACCACGGTAACCTGTTCTTTTGTCCTCGTCAGCTGGATATCTGGACCAAGTCCCAGTACCAGGTGTTTCAGAAGGTAAGAGATCTCAGATGCTTAGAAGTTGATATGTGGGCCTAGCATGCGGAGCCCTGATCAGCCAGGTGCTTGCAGGTAACAGACCACGCCACCACCGCCCTGCTGCACTACCAGCTGCCTCAGATGCCAGACGTCGTTGTGCGGTCTTTCATGGTGAGAGTAATCGGGCACCAGAGTAATCTGATTACCCTCTGTCGTTGCCTGTCTGTGTCTGACCCCTCTGTGTCGCCCTCTCAGACCTGGCTGCGGAGCTACATAAAGCTCTTCCAGTCGTCATGTCAGCGTTGTGGCCGTTTCCTGCAGGACGGACTTCCTCCCACGTGGAGGGACTTTAGGACCCTGGAGGCGTTTCATGACACCTGTCGCATGTAACAGGACACTTCCTGTTTATCTGTAAAGTTTTTCTTTATGTAAAGGTGTTTCAATAAAGTTTGTTTTGTACAGATGTGTGAGTGAAGCTGTTATTGATGTCTGCTGAGCCGTGAGCTTGTTCATGGCTTAAATTTATTTATTTATATATTTTTACAAAGTTTGCTTTCTGTATGCAAAAACCCCCAAAGTTGAGTCAAATTTATTTCTGTGCACAAACTTGGCCAAATAAAGGTGATTCTGATAATATTGCCCAGGGAAACGTGACTGCCAGTATGGGCAAGACTCCAGGTGCAGGCTGTGTAAAGATGCCCCTGAGACAATCCAGCACGTAGCAGCAGGGTGCAAGATGCTGGGAGGCGGGGCATACATGGAACGCCATAACCAAGTGCCCGGCATAGTGTACAGCAGAGGTGTCAAACTCGATTGCATAGGGGGCCAAAACTCAAGGCACACTTTAGGTTGTGGGCCAAACAAGATAAACATTTTTTAAACACACTAAATCGATGTTTTTTAAACATAAATATGAATAAAAACAGGCAGAAATATTATTCCAGAATAAATAACTTAAAAAAATTAACTTTAACTTTAAATATTTTGCTCTCCATAAAAATATATCCTGTCACAATTATGCAAGTTAGAAATATGAACATGCAACAAAAACCCCAGAAAAAATAAATGAAAGCAAACACAAGGTTCCAGCCGCATGTAGACGGAGCAAAGTGCGCTGACTTGGCTCAACATTACTTGGCAACAGGGAAAGTGAGGCAGGCTGCACTGGTGCATTTGTGACAGCTTCACTTGAAACGCCTTCACCGCATCATACATGTCCATGAACTGACAGGTTTCTTTGCTGAGCTAAAAAACTACTGAGAACTTTTCCCCAACTCAGCCAGCGGACCTCTGCGTGATGAGGAATGTCGGCAAACTCTGAATCTATTTCCCACATAAAAGACTGAAACTGACGGTGATTTAATCCTTTAGCTCAGATAAAATGTACGGTCTGCATTACGGTGATCATTACATGCTCCATTTTAAGGACTTTACTACACAGCGTTTCCTGGTGTGTGATGCAGTGATATGCTGTTAACTCACCGGTACAGTTCTCCTGCATCTTTACTAGATCTTACATCCTGCACAACACCAGCGCTCCATCTGTTGTCCCAGGGCAGTTTCATGTCGGTTACACTTTGAAATACCTTTTAAAAATGTCCTTTCCTGTCGTTGTCCCGTGCATCGATTTAATTTCCAATATTTACTCTCCACGGATGAAGATGGTCAGCTGTGCAATGTCCATCATGTCTGTACTTTCATCCACAGCAAGAGATTATGCAATGAAGTTTTTGCTTCTTTCACACAACTGTGTTCTTAAATCAGTGACCATCTCACAAACCCGATCAGCAATCGTATTTTTGCTCAGGCTCACATTTGCCAAAATCTGTGTTTTGTCTGGACACAAGACGTTCCACACCTTCATCATGCAGCTCTTCAGAGTGGTACCGGGCTGATTTGGCTGTCTCCTCTGCTACAATAAAACTTGCTTTCACAACAACTTCACTTTGTGATTTTGCTCTGGTGAAAATCATCTGCTGAAATGCAGAGGTGGGTAGTAACGAGTTACATTTACTCCGTTACATTTACTTGAGTAAGTTTTTGAAAAAAATGTACTTTTAAAGTACCTTTTTTGCATGATACTTTTTACTTTTACCTGAGTACATTTATGAAGAAGAAACGTATGGGCTCAAAATGTGGTCATAAATATTTTGTACTTGTGGAGGCCAGCCACCCTTCGGAGGAAGCTCATTTCTGCCGCTTGTATCCGCGATCTCGTTCTTTCGGTCACTACCCACAGCTCGTGGCCATAGGTGAGGGTAGGGACGTAGATCGACCGGTAAATTGAGAGCTTCGCTTTTACACTCAGCTCCCTCTTCACCACGACGGACCGGTGCAGCGTCCGCATTACTGCAGCTGCAGCCCCAATCCGTCTGTCGATCTCCGGCTCCCTTCTCCCATCACTCGCGAACAAGACCCCGAGATACTTGAACTCCTCCACTTGGGGCAGGAACTCATCCCCGACCCGGAGTGGGCACTCCACCCTTTTCCGGCTGAGAACCATGGCCTCAGATTTGGAGGTGCTGATCCTCATTCCCGCTGCTTCACACTCGGCTGCGAACCGTTCCAGTGCGAGCTGGAGGCCCTCACCCGATGAAGCCAACAGAACCACATCATCGCAAAAATCAGAGATGAGATTCTGAGGCCACCAAAGCGAAAGCCCTCCGCCACTTGGCTGCGCCTAGAAATCCTGTCCATAAAAATTATGAACAGAACCGGAGACAAAGGGCAGCCCTGGCGGAGCCCATCACCCACCGGGAACGAGTCCGACTTATTGCCGGCAATGCGAACCAAGCTCTTGCAACGGTTGTATAGGGATCGAATGGCCCGTAGCAATGGGCCAGACACCCCATATTCCCGCAACACCTCCCACAGGACACCCCGAGGGACACGGTCGAATGCCTTCTCCAAGTCCACAAAACACATGTAGACTGGTTGGGCAAACTCCCATGCACCCTCAAGTATCCTGGAGAGGATAAAGAGCTGGTCCAGTGTTCCGCGACCAGGACGAAAACCGCATTGTTCCTCCTGTATCCGAGGTTCGACTAGCGGACGAACTCTCCTTTCCAGCACCCTGGCATAGACTTTCCCAGGGAGGCTGAGGAGTGTGATCCCCCTGTAGTTGGAACACACCCTCCGGTCCCCTTTCTTAAAGATGGGGACACCCGGATGTAGCTGTGTAAACTTCAAATATCTGAGCCGACACATCGTCTTCAAACCCCCGCGGTCTTTCACTACTCGGGTTAAACATGATGTACAAGTCACTTTGATAACTTAAAAATGTTATTGTTTGGCTTTTTCAGTGTTTTATTTGTTCGTGAGTAAATCGGTTTGGCTGAGATTAAAGTTATTAGATTAGATTAAATTAAATTAACTTTATTAATCCCTCGGGAGGGTTCCTCCGGGGTTTTCACACAGCTGAATAAACGTCAAACAGAAAACTAATTAAACAAAGTGTGAGACGGTCGAGAGTTTACGTCAGCGCCCTGTTATATTTTAGATAGCAAGGAGCAGACGGCAGAGTTTCACTCCACCGAGGGAGCTCGTGATCGTACTACCCGGCTTTCTTTAGACCACGAAGGCCGGGTCCTCAGGTGGAAGCAGCCTCTGAATTTGGACACCCCCGCTGTTTCCGGGCCGGCCAATAATAACGGTGACATTGGACAGTATAGCCACAACACCTCACTTTTTTGCCACATGTATCGTGCAAACCACGTCTCAGCTGTTTGTGGAGGTAAAATACGTCCGCACAATTACGCTCAGCCATTGTTGTGAGTGCGCGCGCCAAGGGCTGCAAGACATTTATACAGCCGTATTTCGCACATGACTATGAAAGGCGGAAGAGGAAGTAGTTCCTTTGAATGTAGACAATCCGAATGTTATAGTTTCTTTCCACTGTGTTCCTGTTAATGATAAACTACAAATTTACCCTAAATTACTAAAATATCGATATTTTAATGTGAGAATCGATTCTAGAACATAAATGACTGGTATCGGAGGAATCGATATTTCAGGATCGATCCGCACATCACTACTTGCGATGTGGAGGATGCTAACCTGGCGATCTATGTACAGTCTTGCAGCCTGAGAGCCACTGATAAATTGTAGACGAATTGTGGATAAGGCGACTGATAACTTAAAAATAGCAAGAACAACGGCTGACAAGAATATTATGTAAACACACGTTGAGTTAAATCTCGATTAACGTGCAGCGAACCTGAGACTGCTAACATATATTTAATCTGTTTCACTACACTTAGAGCAAAAACCACTAGTTACAATTCGCGCGTATCTCACATAATAAACCCTGTCAGCCGCAGTGTTGCCTTCTGTTTTAACAGTTAAGTCTGACATCACCATCTTCAAATTCCTCAAATATGAGCGATCCCTCTCATGTACTCATATTTAATCTTGTTCATTCTGCTTACTTTCATATGAATATGGTAGCATTTTCAATTCCTCCACTTCCACCTCGACTTCCTGTCTTTCTGTTAGTGGCACCATGTCCAAACCTTTTATGTCTTGCTGCTCATTCATCATGCTTACACCTGTCACAAGTCACCACTAATACTTGTCTTCATCCTGTCTGCATCCTCTTTTTTACGTCTCTTCTGGACTGTCCATTGCTTAGGATGGTTGACCCCAGATATTTAAACGCATCTACCTTTGCTACCTTTGTTCTTTGCAACTTTACTGTTACACCTGCTCTCTCTAATTCACACTCGTGTATTCTGACCTTCGTTCCTCTTGTCTCCAGTGTATACCATCACGTCTCCAGGCTCTTTTACACCTGCTCCTTATTCTTCTACAGATCACAATGTCATCTGCAAATATCAGGTATACCATGGCCTTGTGCGACTCGAACCAAAATGAGTACATTTAATCCAAAGCAAATAACCCCAGGCAAACAGATAAGTGTGGGTGAGGAGCTGGCTAAGATGGGACAATGACTTTTAGCCATTTTTCCCTGTGAAGGAAAAAAGATTTCAAACTTGCATGTATATCTTCTCGCCAATAGTATTAGATACAAATAAGGCTTTCATGAAAACACTGAATAAAAATGATACATACAGGGAGTGCAGAATTATTAGGCAAGTTGTATTTTTGAGGAATAATTTTATTATTGAACAACAACCATGTTCTCAATGAACCCAAAAAACTCATTAATATCAAAGCTGAATGTTTTTGGAAGTAGTTTTTAGTTTGTTTTTAGTTTTAGCTATTTTAGGGGGATATCTGTGTGTGCAGGTGACTATTACTGTGCATAATTATTAGGCAACTTAACAAAAAACAAATATATACCCATTTCAATTATTTATTTTTACCAGTGAAACCAATATAACATCTCCACATTCACAAATATACATTTCTGACATTCAAAAACAAAACAAAAACAAATCAGCGACCAATATAGCCACCTTTCTTTGCAAGGACACTCAAAAGCCTGCCATCCATGGATTCTGTCAGTGTTTTGATCTGTTCACCATCAACATTGCGTGCAGCAGCAACCACAGCCTCCCAGACACTGTTCAGAGAGGTGTACTGTTTTCCTCCTTGTAAATCTCACATTTGATGATGGACCACAGGTTCTCAATGGGGTTCAGATCAGGTGAACAAGGTGGCCATGTCATTAGTTTTTCTTCTTTTATACCCTTTCTTGCCAGCCACGCTGTGGAGTACTTGGACGCGTGTGATGGAGCATTGTCCTGCATGAAAATCATGTTTTTCTTGAAGGATGCAGACTTCTTCCTGTACCACTGCTTGAAGAAGGTGTCTTCCAGAAACTGGCAGTAGGACTGGGAGTTGAGCTTGACTCCATCCTCAACCCGAAAAGGCCCCACAAGCTCATCTTTGATGATACCAGCCCAAACCAGTACTCCACCTCCACCTTGCTGGCGTCTGAGTGGGACTGGAGCTCTCTGCCCTTTACCAATCCAGCCACGGGCCCATCCATCTGGCCCATCAAGACTCACTCTCATTTCATCAGTCCATAAAACCTTAGAAAAACCAGTCTTGAGATATTTCTTGGCCCAGTCTTGACGTTTCAGCTTGTGTGTCTTGTTCAGTGGTGGTCGTCTTTCAGCCTTTCTTACCTTGGCCATGTCTCTGAGTATTGCACACCTTGTGCTTTTGGGCACTCCAGTGATGTTGCAGCTCTGAAATATGGCCAAACTGGTGGCAAGTGGCATCTTGGCAGCTGCACGCTTGACTTTTCTCAGTTCATGGGCAGTTATTTTGCGCCTTGGTTTTTCCACACGCTTCTTGCGACCCTGTTGACTATTTTGAATGAAACGCTTGATTGTTCGATGATCACGCTTCAGAAGCTTTGCAATTTTGAGACTGCTGCATCCCTCTGCAAGATATCTCACTATTTTTGACTTTTCTGAGCCTGTCAAGTCCTTCTTTTGACCCATTTTGCCAAAGGAAAGGACGTTGCCTAATAATTATGCACACCTGATATAGGGTGTTGATGTCATTAGACCACACCCCTTCTCATTACAGAGATGCACATCACCTAATATGCTTAATTGGTAGTAGGCTTTTGAGCCTATACAGCTTGGAGTAAGACAACATGCATGAAGAGGATGATGTGGACAAAATACTCATTTGCCTAATAATTCTGCACTCCCTGTATTTGCTAAATTAGGATAAAATAGAAGGCACAGAGTGATACTAAATGGAGAGCCATTTGTAAACCGTAAGAGTCTCTTCTAAGGGAACAAAGAGCAAAAACAGCCAAACAGCAGCTACATTAAAGTATTTAAAGTTAATTTAAATGAAATAAAGAAATGCAACTAAAGTGGGGTACAAAAAACTTAAAACCACAGATACAGATAAGAACACACTGTCTCACTAAAGTAGCATATTCTCCAAACCTTTGTTAAAATCAAATAAGCAAACAGTACAAAGCTTTAAACTGTTTCACAATTTCTTTTTATTTTATCATGAAATTATGTTAAAGCTCATGCTAAAAAAGTTTCCAACCCAGTTCAAGAAAATGGAGAAAACCTCCATTAATCTTATAATCAACCATACAAAGAAGATGGAAAAGCAATAGAGAATGCACTGATGCATGCTCAGGCATCCAGGTAAGTAAATCCCAAAAGGCTGAATCTGTTGATCTGGACGTAGCGTTTTCAATGGGAGAAACATTCTCCTTCAGTCACTTGGATGAGTGAGGAAACATTTCTCCCACTGAAAACGTTACGTCCAGATCAACAGATTCAACCTTTTGGAATCTAGAATGCAAATGATGGTTGATAAATAGCTATGTATGCAATGTGACCACTGGCTAAGTTAGGCCAATTCATAGCCAGTGGCCTCAAGGAACTTTATATTGCATGGTAAAGACCCTGCAATATAAAAGAAACCCCCAACAATCTAATGATCCCCTCTGAGCAAGCACTTGGCGACAGCGGGAAGGAAAAACTCCCTTTTAACAGGAAGAAACCTTCGGAAGAACCAGACTCAGGAAGGGGCAGCCATCTTCCACGACTGGTTGGGGCATAGATGGTACAAAACATGGACATAGCTTGTTCGTTGGAAACTTGAAGCCAATACAGAAGAACCTTAAGCAGTAGAGACGAGCTGTTTGCATGTGCGTTGAACTCTAGCGTCATTAACCAGGCTAGCTGTTAGCTTATAGCTCACGCTAGCTAACCAGCGAGCAGTTAAAAGGACAGCTGAAGCTGCACAAAACACCCACAAACTTATCTCACTACAACGTAGCGCCGAAAATATGACTCGCAGCTCGAGCTCGACACAGCTGCTGTAACATAAGACTGACATCCAGCTAACCACAGCTAAAAAGATATTTAGAGAAAACTTACCGTTTCCTCAGGTTACACGAGTTGAGTTGTTTCACGCTGAAAAGTTGGTTTGTTTTGGCTCTCACTGAAGACACCACACTGAAGACATAGCTGTTCTTTTGTACTGCTTTTAAGCGAAACATTCTTTGTATGTGAGGCCAAGGTGTTCATCCTCTTCAGCTCTAGCGTAGACTCTGCCATGTTTTCATGTTTCTTCTTTCCGTGTGTCCGCTACTTTGAAACGCTTGGGCCGCTCTGCCCGCCACAGTTTCAAACTGGTCATGTGACTGCATGGCCACATCTGATTGGTAAAAAAGTTACCGGAAACTCCACTGGCGGCATGTTATCTAATGTGTTAAACTAATTTTTTTTAAAAAGTAACGAGTCGAATTTTGCAAATGTAGTGGAGTAAAAGTACCGTTTCTTCTCAAAATGTGGTCATAAAATTTGTACTGTAAATAGTTTTGTACTTGTAAATCAGGATTTGTATGTGTAAAAAGAATTTGTGTGTGCGTAAAAAAGATTTGTGTGTGGACTTAGCCAAAAAAAACCCTGCAAGTTACAAGTACGAATTTTGACCCTATTTTTCTTCCTTTCATCTGATTGGTCAATGTCATGTCAATCACAAATGTAACAATCCAATCAGAGAACAGATGGGTTTGGCTGTCGGAGGGGCGCTTTTTTGAACTGCAGGTCCTTGAAGGGTGATACAGTTTGAAGCTGGAGGATCTCTATATAAATATCCGATAGCAGCTAGGTCCCCTAACTTTCAGCAGCTGTTGAAAGGATAAAGTTGTGGTATATCAGTGGTTAGAAATACCATTATTACTTTAGGATTAGTTTAACACAAAGTCAGGGCTGACCCGGGACCATTGCTGTGAGTCACAGTGCGCAGCATAAAAGTCCTTTCACATCGGACGCAGGATGTGCTGCTAATGCTAACTGCTAACTAAAAGCAAAGGATCCAGAATTTGTTGCGCTGGCTGCTGGGCTCTGTGGGTTTTTGCAGCAGCTCTACCTGTACTAGATGCACCTGCACTTTATGTCCTCTACAAGAGTTTGGTTTTTTTGCTGGTTCTTCAAATGTTCAATAAAAACATGTATGCTAATTCATAACGAAGAAAGCTTTGTAATGAAGACTGTCATTTCCAAAACACTGCCCGCCCCCACCCCGCGGTCCGCAGCGCTGTTGAAAAGGCTGTGGAAGTCCCTGTATTAAACACGTAGACCTGTGACACAAAAATCACCAAACTCGGACGACCACAGACTGTTTTCCTTCGTGGTGATGAAGGAAAACGCTGGGTTGGCATGTAAAAGGGCATTTATTCCCTTCAAAGACCTGCAGTTCAAAAAAAGCGCCCCTCGACAGCCAAACCCATCTGTTCTCTGATTGGATTGTTACATTTGTGATTGACATGACATTGACCAATCAGATGAAAGGAAGAAAAATAGGGTCAAAATCGTACTTGTAACTTGCAGGGTTTTTTTGAGTCCACACACAAATCTTTTTTACACACAACAAATTCTTTTTTACACATACAAAACTGATTT
>NW_024582902.1:361860-363080 GCF_018398535.1 Haplochromis burtoni
ATCTGGCTTCATGGACAGATAGAGCTGGGTGTCATCAGCATAGCAGTGTAAATGTATGCTATGTCTTCTAATGATGCTGCCTAAGGGAAGCATGTATAATGTAAACAGAATTGGTCCTAGCACTGAACCTTATCGAACACCATAACTGACCTCAATGTGTGAAAAGGACTCTCCATTTTATTTAGACTCTTCTTTGCCAATTGATCTTTCCAATTTAACTTCAGTACTTTCTCCAAACCATCAATGTGTCTTATAGACCATCCTAAGACTGCTTTGAGCGCCTTGAGACAACTGTTGTGATTTGGTGCTATTCGATTTAAACAAAGCAAATGGTGGTGTATGGAGCAGCTACAGAGATTTTTCTTTTTCATGTTTGAAGTTTGTTGATCAGGTGCTGATGAAGGACTTCTGTCAGCTTTTTCCCAGTAAAGGTTTTAATGGTGATTACAGGAACAGCTGCTGTTTTGGACACTAGGAAACAAAACTTTCACTCCACCTGAGCTCACTCTTTGCTTTTTGCAGATGGGCCACGGCTCCATGTTAAACTATGACAGCGTCATCTTCACTGCTGCTGTATTATCAGTGTTCTTGTTTAAAATTGGAGGCTGTGTAGGCTTAATGCTGTCTTAGTTTTTATTCTCACACGTGCTCCTAAATACGTTGTTTGTTTTTAGACACAAATGTGGGTGAGCACTACAGAGGCATGCATTAAAACAAAGCATTGAAGCAAAGAGGGGGCGCGAACATTTTTCTTGTAAAACAAAGGGAGGCCTAGCAAAAAAAGTTTGGGAACCACTCAGCTAAGCTAGCAAAACCCTGCAGACACAGTGAGGGAATGCTGTGGATGCTTTTAGCGAGTTAATCAACAAAGAGTGTGCTTCAGATCAAGGAGGTGAAGATTACACTGTGAAATAAGAAGTTATCTATAAGTTTTTAATTAAATTGGTGACACAAAAACACCACTGTGTGTTGGAACAGAAAGTGACACTCTACAGCAGAGAGAGCCAACGCCAAGTGGCAGCATCTCCACAGACACACACACACACACACCTGATTTACTGCAGTTTATATTGTGTTTTATGCGCTGCTGTGTAAACATGTTCGATGTTTGTGATTGGTCAGATGCTACAAACACTGCCCCTTTCAAGTGAACACTCCTGTAGCTAGTAGGGGTGCAACGATACACAAAATTCACGGTTCGGTTCGATACTTTGGTGTCA
>NW_024582903.1:0-3644 GCF_018398535.1 Haplochromis burtoni
GAGAAAACTGCACCCACCCCACCATCCACTCATCTTCCAGACTACATGAGACAATAAACACCCAGGCTGAGATCTTCCTCCACCTCTCCTGTATCTCCCCCTCCTGCAGAGAGTTCCTGAAGAGAGGAAAGCTCCTGCAAGGTGTGACCCTCCCTGCACGCAGCCACGAGGAAACAGTCACCCGAGAGCCAAAAGAGTCCCCAACCGGACATGACCGCTACCCCGGGTTGAGCCCCCCAAGGAAGATGCCTCCGGGGAACCCCCCGACGCCCTAAGCCTGTCCCTACCCCCACACCAATCACAACAGTGAATGCGGGACCAAACTATGACCCCCCACCCCCATGACCCCCCACCTCCATACCATACAAGTACCATATTTTCCGCACTATAAGGCGCACTTAAAATCCTTTAATTTTCTCAAAAATTGACAGTGCGCCTTATGTATGAATTATGGTTCTGCTTACTGACCTCGAACCAATTTTATGTGGTACATGGTGCTCAAAAATCTGTCCAAAAATATTTTCGTACGACTTTGCTAAGCTATGAAGCCGCACCGCTTGATGTATTGCCGGTGCATTATGGCTATGGTAGTCAGGAGCCTCGCAGAGTGATCTGGGTCCAAAACTCCATCTGCTTCAGGTCCCAAAGTCAAACGAACACAAATTTATTAAACTTAACAAAGTTAGAAGTTAGCAGGAAGTTAGCTCGGTAGTTTCCACCTAAGCATAATATAGCATGTTCTGACTGAGAGATTTCTGAAAAATCCAAACGTACAGCTCTGCTGTCACTTCAACATAAATGAAGGCAGAAAACTAAACAGCAGTGACTTTTGTAGAGTTACTGAAGTTGGGCTAGCTGGTATATAATGATGTGCTACATGATCGCTAGAAACAAAGCTATGTTAGCATAACAAAAACACAGTGAAGCTGGAGGATGAACACTTTTTTCCTTTTTTTCCACTCGTTAACGTGAAGGTTCCCGATGGTTAGGGACAAATGCAATCGTATGGCAGGATGCTGTAAACGGACCTGAGATAATTCATTAATATACTGCAACAATATGGGAATAGAGCAGCTGCCAGAGAATTTAACATTAATGAATCAATGGTACAGAAGTGGAGGAAGCAAGAAGAATGAGTTGAGTAAAGCTTGACTTATCTGACTGTTTTGTTTCACTTAATGAACCTTATGGTCCGATGCACCTTATGGGCTGGAAAATATGGTACAAGAGACTGAGGACTGAGTGACGATCCTTGGCAGAAGCCTTCTGAAAAACCTTTTACTAAAAAAACTGACAAAATCTGGGTTAGGATGTTTTTTAAAGCTCCCTTTAATGCCAGAATATTGATTGGTGTTGAAACGAATATAGCTACTTGTTGCTTGGAGGGGTTTTGGTGGGCACACAGGGTGAGAATGGCCACTGCCGCAAAAAGAGCAGGACATCACACTAAGACAACGCTGGCACTCTCCAAGACGAAATGTTAGAATAGGCGACATTGTCATTGTGAAAGACGAAGGAATCCCTCGCAGTGAATGGAAGCTTGGGAGAGTACTGGAGGTTTGCAAAGATGAAGATGGTCTGGTTCGGAAAGCCAGAATACAACTAGGAAATAGAAAACTATCGAAAGAGGGTGAAAGGCTCAATAAACCATCCACTCTTGAACGCCCTATACATAAATTAGTGGTCCTAATAGAAAGTAACTAGAATGTTCCAGTGGACTTCTGTAAAGTGTATGGGATGGTTAAAGTATTAGGATTGACTTGCAAGTTTGTCACAATTAAGTACTGTTTGGTTCTGTAAATTCCTAGATTTATTCAAATTATTTACAGATTTCATAAATCATAGTAATTTGGTGGGAGTGTAACTGTCCCTGAGACAGTTAAAATAAAGTTGGTTATTTCATGTTTCTGTGATAGATTCATGCTTAATTTAGTTCATTTATTTACAAGATAAGATGATAAAAGTGTAACATTAATTAAAAAACATGTCTAAAATATGTGATTACAAAATATGGGTTTGTTAAATATGTAAAGTGCTGTAAAGTTTGTATGAGGTAAAGTTTGTAATTGTCACATGACCAGAGTTTGGTTGAGAGCACAACCACGGCATTGTGGAGCTAGCATGGATACGTGGCTACAGATGCATCTACAGCCTCAGCGTTAATGTTATTCTGCATGTGGTCCAAGAGGCGCACACGGTATGGTTTCATGTATATTGTTTGTATAATGTTGCATACGTGTTCTACACTGGTAATGAGAGGACATTTTTGTGATATCCATTATTGTGCATTTTTCTGTTCTGCTTGCACAAGACTGTTTATGGACACTGATATGAGAGACTGAAAGCTCAAAACATTTATGTTGTAAACTTTGTGTTTCTTCAGTTTTCACGGTGTCTGAAGACAATAAGAGTGAGAGAGAGAGAGAAATAAATTTCCGAAGACATCAGTATGATGCGTGGCCATTCTTTGTTGGACCCCTGTAGTTACAGCGACAATGAGCTATAAGGCAACCAGAATTATTGAAATTATTGCAAATGGTGCAGCCTCCTAGATGCATAATGGGTCTGCACTTCATTTTTGAACCTTGTGGCAAAGGCACGCTAGCGAGGGATGTTGTGGGTTCAGAAATTTGGAGCTAAGCGGGTAAGAATGGTTGAGTGGCTCATGGGCTGTGAGTGATTTTTGCAGAAGAAATATATTGCTGTAGTGTGGCGAATGGACAGCAAAGATGCAACAGCAGTGTCTCCTCAAGTCTATCCAAAATGTGTCCTGATTGAACTGTTGCAGGCGAGCAGCAGCTTCGAAAGTGAACTGGTTGTGTTACTGGTAAAAGCCAATTGCAGAGCAAGTTTGAGCAAGTTTGAGTATAATAGTCATGTAGTTGTCGAATGCTCAAAGGGAGTCTCATCAAAGTGCTCCGCATCTGCGTGAAAGACAATTGCAATCTTGGTGCAGGAGTTCATGGTGAGTGTTTTATGAGTAGATTGTGGCTTTGCAACATTTAAAAATGCATTTAGTTATCCACTTGATCCTCATTGGACTGGTTAGGACCAGTAGTCCTCTTTAATAATTTGAAGTTCACATGAGGCCTGGTAGTGAACTCAGCCGCCGGCCCTTGAGGCCCCACCCCTGTATTAGGGGTCACATCAGTGTGAAAAAACTTTAAATTTGTCATTCTAGTGAACAAAGAAAAATCCCACCCAATATTTACATTAGCTTTTGTTTGAAAAAAAAAAAAAAAGACCAACAGCTAACCAAATTGTGGGGCTGAAAGTCTAAATTCTAACATCTTCTGAGTGACATAACCTGGATTTCTGATGGGCCGGTGTCTTTCTAACAAAAACTAATGTAAAGAATTTGAAATTATTATGTTTTTCACCCTCTCTTAGAAACTCTGTTAGACCATGAATGGCAGCATGGCAGGCCACTCTTTGGCTATAGCTATTTACTATGTTGCTTGCATTGGTTTAAATTACTCTAACATTAGAACTGGCAGATTCAAAAGAGATGAGTTTAAAAAGGAATCTTAAAGAAATGTTTTGTGTTTAACCAGGACTTGACTGAGGCCACTGCACAGATTGAGAAAACCACAATGAACATCTGTCTCCAGAGGATGCACCAGGCAATGACTTTTCTGATGTTG
>NW_024582903.1:4795-24759 GCF_018398535.1 Haplochromis burtoni
AGCTCAAATTACTTCATCAAAACATGTTTAAGTCACATTTTATCAACACAAATTGCACAGGTTTATTGAACATGAATAAATTGTGTTAATTTAACTCAACTGTTTAAGTTGCTGCCAAAGCAAAACATCTGTGTGCAACAAATGTCCACCATTGAATTAAGTAAATCCAACAGCATATTTTTTTCAGTGTGCCTGTCTGAGGGCCTGTTGGCTGAAAACCTGTTCCAGAGTTCTGACAGGCAGGCCAATGATTTTAGAGCACACTGGTGCAGTGCCTGCAGCCTGTTCCTGCATGAAGGCTGAGGGAGTGGAACCAGCAGGTAATGGAGAAGGTCATGATGCTTTCCAGGAAGGCATAGTAAAAAGTCATCACGATGGGTGTGCTGACTCCAAAGGAGTTGAGTTTACATGATGATCACATGATGATAATAACCTCACAGCTGTCAATCACTCTGGGTAGTGCGGGTTGGTTAAGCGGTGGAAGAATGAGCTCTGTCAAGTCTATGCATTTACCAGCAACAATTTGTTCACAAAGATGAGCAGATACTGGGGAGGGTTTTGAAGCCAGTGGGTTGGGAGGAAGAATTGCTGTAGTCAGGAAAAACTGAGCAGTATTTCATTGAAAAGAAGGAGCCTAACCTATAAAACTTGCCCACGTGCTGCTTGAAGCTGCCCTGATGAGAGAACAAAGAGATTCTAACTTAGATAGATGTGTAGGCTGATACCCAGCTGCAAGAATAGTAGTTGTGCAGAAGAGGAGCTGAGGTGAGGAAAAACTGCCAGGAAAGATAGCTGCTGCATTTAGTCAAGGAGGGAAAGGTGGCTGAGAAACTGGCAACCTCGTGTCAGGAAGGTTTGCTGAAGCATATGCCAGGGGAGGAAGATGACTGTAATGGAGGAGTGGCTGAGAATGGAACTGGGATCTGGCTTTGTAGAACGTATGATATGGTGGTTGGAGACAGCTGTGAGGAGTGATGGACCGGATTTTGAGAGGCTGGTGGCCCAAAGGAACAAAGGCTCCTTATTCTGATGCTTGAGCTTGTTCCTGCTGCCTGTTGTTGGCTGGTGGGTGTGGTGTGTGGGGTAGCTTCGCCGTTGGCAGCGTGTCTTTGTTTCTGCCCAGTAAAGGATCATTTTTGTTTGCTGTTTGGATGTGGATGTTTGGATCACTACCATATCATGGTGTAGGGGTTTGGGTCCAAGGGATCCCAGGGGCTATAAATGGTAAACGGCCTGTATTTGTATAGCGCTTTACTTAGTCCCTATGGACCCCAAAGTGCTTTACACTACATCAGTCATCCACACATTCACACACTGGTGATGGCAGCTACATTGTAGCCACAGCTGCCCTGGGGCGCACTGACAGAGGCGAGGCTGGGGGCTTTTTGCCCCCTGGCAGGGTCCCCCATGGCAAATTGGTACTGGGTGAGGGACCAGACAAAGAGCAATTCAGAAGGCCACTGTGACAAGACCATCAAGGAAACAGTTCCCTGTTGACAGATACCTCGTCATCTGTTGTCCTCTACAATATCGCACACGTATGACATAACAAAGTCGCCATGCTCAGTGCTCTAGCGTGGGTCTGTTCTTCTCTTTTAAATGCTTCCATACTGTCCTCTCTGACTGTCTCTCTGCAGCTTTGCAGGGGCATCATTAACAAACTGTACTGTGACAACTATTACATTATGAAAGTGGCCTGCTCTGACACTACAATCAGTAGTGACTTTGGACGTGTTCACATGTTCACAGTAATCTTTGGCCTCATCCTTTTAATCCTTTTCACCTACATGAGGATCCTTAAAGTCTGCTTTTCTGGATCCAAACAGACGCGACAGAAAGCCGTCAGCACCTGCACGCCTCACCTCGCTTCTCTGCTCAACTTTTCCTGCGGTGCTTTTTTTGGGATAGTTGAGAGCAGCTTGAACATGAATACTTTACCAGCCATGTTTTTTGTCACTGTACTGTCTTACATGCCAACCACTCGTTAACCCTTTACTGTATGGCCTCAAAATGTCTCAAATACGCATGTTATGTAAAGGTTTGCTCTTCTGGAAAAAATGAAGTCCAAGAATCACCAACTACAGCTTTCAAACACAGCACTAAAATGTTGCCCAAATCTACTTTGATTATGATTTTTCTGAATGCACCTCTGAGTATGTTTAAGCACTTTTGTTTGACTGTTTACCTTTACAGTTTTTCTTCCTACAGAAGTCTTCATGCAGTCTGTGAATACATGCAACATGTCTTTATACAGAACACATGGTTTGCTCCACTGTGACAGACAGATTAAATATAGCTGTCATTTCATTGCCAGAAAGGCCTTTGCTATGTCATGTCATGATGTCATTAAATCTGGTTAGCTTTCTTGGCAGTTTCTTTGTATTTGAGCCACAAAATGTGTCCAAATAGTACATACATTTGTTTGACAGTTACTATTCCTGGTAAAGTGATTCCATCTGCCAGTTCCATGACAACTTTATCCACAAATATATATCAAACAAAAGCTACTAAAATACAACATGAATTCATCAAATGAGAGTACACCTAACACAGGAATAGAGGCTTAACTGCACAGGGAACACATGAGGGCAGGAAAACGGAAACTTTTCTCAATATAAATAATTAGCTAGAAAAGCAAATTACAAAAGGACAAGGAAATAAAACAGAATAAAACTATGAACAAAAGTCCAAATGACCTGAACAAAGAACAAACTAAGCAGTTTTATTTGTATACTGCCAAATCATGACAGTCACACTAAAGACCCTGATAATCAAACAATTCCCTTTGAGCAAAACCTTGGCGACAGTTGGAAGGAAAAACTCCCTTCTAGCAGGAAGAAATCTCTGGCAGAACCAGGATCAGCTTTAGCAAAAAGGAAAGTTTGAAGCCTGATCTTGAAAGTAGAGATAGTGTCTGTCTCCCGAATCCAAACTGGAAGCTGGTTCCACAGAAGAGGGGCCTGAAAACTGAAGGCTCTGCCTCCCATTCTGCTTTTAAATACTCTAGGAACAACAAGTAGGCCTGCAGAGCGAGAGCGAAGTGCTCTAATAGGGTGATATGGTACTACAAGGTCATTAAGATAAGATGGGGCCTGATTATTTAAGACCTTGTATGTGAGGAGCAGGATTTTGAGCAGGATATTTCTAATTTTAGAGATGTTGCACAAATGGAAGGAAGCAGCCCTACATATTTGTTTAACATGTGCATTGAAGGACATATCTTGGTCAAAGCTGACTCCAAGCAGTGGATACGGAAAGTATTCAGACCCCTTATTTTTGTTTCATTTTTTGTTATATTGCAGCCATTTCCTAAAATTGTCTAAGTTCATTTTTCTTTCCTCATTAATGTACACACTGCACCCCATATTAGCAGAAAAACACAGAATTCTTGACATTTGTGCAGATTTATTAAAAAAAGAAAAACTGAAACATCACCTGGTCCTAAGTGTTCAGACCCTTTGCTCAGTACTTAGTAGAAGCACCCTTTTGATCTAATTCAGCCGCGAGTCTTTTGGGGAAAGATGCACGTCAAAGTTTTTCCTTCCTGGATTTGGGGATCCTCTACCATTCCTCCTTCTCCAGTTCTCCCAGGTTGGATGGTAAACATTGGTGGACAGCCATTTTTAGGTCTCTCCAGAGAAGCTGAATTGGGTTTAAGTCAGGGCTCTGGTTGGGGTCTTCAAAAACAGTCACGGTGTTGTTGTGAAGCCACTCCTTCATTTTTTTAGCTGTGGGTCACTATCTTGTTGGAAGGTAAGTGTAGTGCCCAGTCTGAGGTCCTCAGCACTTGGGAGAAGGTTTTCATCCAGGATCTTCCTGTACTTGTCCTATTCATCTTTCCCTCGATTGCAACCAGTCATCCTGTCCATGCAGCTGATGATCTGATGATCAGAAGAAATGGACAGCACCCGAGCTAAATATTAGTGTCACAGCAAACAGTCTGAACACTTAGGACCAGGTGATATTTCACTTTTTCTTTTTTTAATAAATCTGCAAAAGTGTCAACAATTCTGTGTTTTTCTGCCAACATGGGGTGCTGTGTGTACATTAATGAGGAAAAAAATTAACTTGATCTTGCGTCTAGCAGCATGGCAGCCGTGCCAACAGCCTTCCAAGTGTCACCGCCGCCGAAGGCTGAAAAGGATCCAGCGCTTTAAGAGATTCAGGATTGCATCCGGACTCGAGCTAGAATCAGACGAAAACCAGGTTAACACTCTGATATATCTTATGTTATACATACCATCTTCATGGCGTGCGGCCCCCCTGGTGCCAGCTGGATGCTCAAGGCAAAAGCTGACGGGAATAACAAAATTCTCCCGTAGATAACAAGACTGTGTTGTGACTCTCCCCCCTCCTTCAAGGCCACTTGCGTTGACCGAAGATTGTTGACTTTGGCCTAACCGGGTGAAGGCACACTTTCTCTCGGCTGCACACACACACACACACACACTGACACATACCTACACTCACCCCCTCCAAACGCCTTTGAAGCTTATGGCTTCTGTGTTGTGAGCTGTGAGGATTCATGTGTGCTGAGGGGTTTTCAAACTGATCTCCCTGTTGGAGCTCAGTCTGTTAGCAGTTCTTTTTTTCTCCTCGTCTTTCTTCATGTTCTGCATTTTCCATTGTTATAGAATAGAATAGAATAGAATAGAATAGAATAGAATAGAATAGAATTCAACTTTATTGTCATTGCACATGCACAGGTACAGGGCAACGAAATGCAGTTTGCATCCATCCAGAGGTGCTTTAGTGATATAGATATATTACAATATATATTAGCAATAATATAGATATGTGAGTATATTACAGAAATGGGTCTATTATGGTATGTTATAATGTACACGGTATGAAGTATGTTGTGAATATTCTATAACTATAAGTATGTACAGGCTGTAGTGAGTACAAGCTATGTACAGGCTATGAACAGGATATAAATATGAAAAACTATACAGAATATGAAATAAATAACTTTACAGAATCTGAGATATACAGCTATACAGAAATGGGAACTGTGCAGGTTATAAACAGTTGTAGGGTTAAAGATTATGGTATGTACAGAATGATTATTTACTATTATTATTATTTATTATTTATACTTCTCTGACATGCCTTCCCCATGTGATGTTTGTGTAAGGGTAAGACGGCGCTGGCATAAGGCCCGCAGCCTTAACCCAATTTCCTTCAGGGTTTTTTAAAAAGAGACTTTTTCATTTGATTCAGTTTGATATGATGGATTATGGAGAAAAATAGAATTGGGCTGAAAGGTCTGTTCTTTATTACATATTCAGGTCGTGTATCATGTTTTTAAAAAGTAACTAAGTAACTAATTACTTTTGAAAATTAAGCAAAGTAATGGGATTACTTTCTTAGAGAAGTGATTAGTAATTAGTAACTAATTACTATTTTCAAGTAACTTGACCAACACTGCTCATCACATGACCCAAGGTGTGAAAGTGGGTGTGTCATCATCAGCAGGTGACACCACTCAAAGACTTCATCTCTTTTAATAAACACAGTACACATAAAATCAGTGAGATGTTAGAACACTTTTATTATTATTTTAGTAAACAATCAAAGCCTACAACAGACAGCTGCTGGGGTTTGGAGGAGAACTGAACAAATATTTCAAATAAAATCTGATCATTTTTGGAGCAGCTTTCAGGATCTCCACGTGTTAACATGCTGTTTTTAATGGATAGCATTAACAACCTGCTAGCTGCAAATAATCGTGTGCAGTTCCACATGATTATTAACAGACAGAAAGAAAACATATTACTGATACAGAAATAGTTTCTATACGAGATCGCTGCAAAAAGTGCAGCCTTACCTAATGTCCACCTACTGTTACTCATTTATATTAAGATTTAAACATCTAGTTGGTGTTGGTGTGGCGAGTAACCTTCAGTAACAGTAATAAATCACACAGCAATAGGACATTCATGTAGTTATAAAAAGCATGATAATAGATTAAGTAATCCAAAGTATTCAGTTACAAATACATTACAAAATACATTTTGGGGCATGTATTCTGTAATCTGTAGTGGAATACATTTAAATGTACCCTTCCCAACACTGGGAATCACTTGTCACTTGATATTCGTACTTCAGAGTCTATACAGTGTTTCAAATCTCGTCTTGAAACTCACGTTTTTTACACTGGCTTGATGAAACTCAAAGTTCAGTTTGAGCACCATCAGGCTTGTTTTGTGTTTGTTTTGTTTTTATGTTTAAATATGTTGCCTTTGCCTTATATCATGTGTTATTTTTCTATTTTCTCTTGTTCATGAACTACTTGTGAAGCGCTTTGTGCTATAGAAATAAAATTGATAGCTGATATTATGAAGTGGCTGTTTGGTTTCTCCAGGTCCGAGCTCTCGTCGCTTTACTGCACAGCTACACTAGGTTGTTGACTTTGTGGCCGGTGTGCTTGGAGAAGCCTCTCCTGAGTTTCTGTGATACCCAGGACCTCCCTGCTGTGAGGTCACAGCCGTCACGTTACGCCATATTGAGTCATACTGATGCTGCGTGTGTTTTATTGTGGTACAGCGCCACTACCTTCAGGCGTTGGTGGTATAGTGGTTAGCATAGCTGCCTTCCAAGCAGTTGACCCGGGTTCGATTCCCGGCCAACGCAGTCTCCCTTTTACGACCGCTGAGACAAATTCTGTTCTCTTTCTTTTTGTCGGGGTTCAGCGGCTTCCGGCACTCATGTAACAAAATAATCTTTTTTAAACTGCTTAAGACTATTCTCTGACACTCAGTGCGAAGCTGCCGCTCCCGTCCGCAGGAGGGCGCTGCTAGCAGAGACTGTTACTTTGAAAGAGTCCCTGCCAGACAGGAAAATGAACTGTCGACCTGATTCTCTAATTTTATGTAATTTTTTTTTATATTGTCATCTCTTTGGCACAAACTGCACCCTCCTTCTGTTTTTTATAATGTTCTTTAATGTCGTCACAAAGAGCGGAAGTGACTGTGGGCGCCCCGGAAGTAGTTCTCGCTGTTTTCTTACGGTCCGGAGCGGCGGCGCTGCTTTCTACCCCCCGACCTGTGCTTTGTTGCCGAGCTGCCAGGCTTGACCGGGCAGCTGTATCTCACCCTCCGGGCGGCTTCACACTCCCCGGCCGGTAGCCGGGACTGCTCCTCGACATGGCGGCTGGAGGCGGCGCGGCTCCTCCGCACGTTGGTGATATTGAAGAGGACGCTTCTCAGCTGCTCTTTCCTAAAGGTGAGTACCTGCAGCGCACGCACTCTCGAACAACTACAGACACGCGCGGGCGGTCCGTGGGTGCACGCGGGTACACAGACCGAGCTGCTGTCTGTGGGTTCGGCTGAAGGTTCAAAGCCTCTCTGAGCCTGCGTGCTGAGTGATTGACAGATGTTAACCCTACCTCCTCCCTCTCAGAGTTCGAGAACGCGGAGACGCTGCTGAACTCGGAGGTCCACATGTTGCTGGAGCACAGAAAGCAGCAGAACGAGAGCGCCGAGGACGAGCAGGAGCTGTCCGAGGTCTTCATGAAGACCCTCAACTACACGGCCCGTTTCAGCCGCTTCAAGAACCGCGAGACCATCACGGCCGTGCGCAGGTACGCCCCCGCCCCGGCTCCTACCCAGGTCTGAGACGATCCGGTTCTGACCCCTGTCATCTTTCTGTCTTCAGCCTCCTGCTGCAGAAGAAGCTCCACAAGTTCGAGCTCGCCAGTTTGGCCAACCTGTGTCCAGAAGCCGCAGAGGAGGCCAAAGCCCTGATCCCCAGGTAAGTCCGATCCACGTCACAGCAGGAACTTCACACATAGGCAGGTTCAATTCAGTCCAGTTGTATTTATACAGCACCAAATCACAGCAACAGTTCCCTGAAGACACTTTATATTGTAAGGTAGACTCTACAATAATACATACAGCGAAAAACTTAACAATCATTTGACCCCCAGTGAGCAAGCACTTTGGCGACAGTGGGAAGGAAAAATTCCCTTTTAACAGGAAGAAACCTCCGGCATAACCAGGCTCAGGGAGGGGCGGGGCCATCTGCTGCGACCGGTTGGATGCGGCAGGTGGAAACATTTGGTGTCACAGCCTTTTATGTTCCAAACACCAAAAAGGCCGTGGGTGGCAACGGGAGGTTTGCTTTTGGAACGCACTTCTGACTCCATTGTTTAAAAATCATATGGCGTTTATTTCGTGCAAAATTATAAACAAAAATCAACCAAATAACTTCTTACAACTTAAACGAAAGTTAACTTAATTTGCTTTAACAACTTCAAAAGTGGTCAAAAGATCATTTTCTAACCCTCCCGTCTTCCCATCAGACATTTGGCAAACAAAAAACCAAAAACATTTACCGCACCCCTCCAGGGTGCTCTTAATCCCCTGATTAATGGGAGGCTCCATGAGCTAATAAACCAATCACTTTCCAAAAAACCTTTCCAAAAATTAATTACAAATTTACTTAACAAAACTAGGTCAGTATATTCTTACAACTTTAAAGAAAGAACTAAAATGAATACAAACTGCATTTTATAAACATTCAACAAAAATGGCCACAACATTTGGAATCCAGAAACCACACCTGTGGGTGGGTGATCACAGCATGAGTGGGGTTGGTAAGAATTCCTTGCGTGTGTCTGTAGGAAGTCGTTGCACACAGACCATTTACTCTGTAGCTGAGGGGCGTGGTCACATGACCATCACATTGATGGTGTCGCTACCTGATCCATACCGGAAACCCGATCGGTACCACGCATGCACAAATCTTACGTCACTTTCTCTCTTTGCCAACATTGTGACAGTTAATATGATACGGTTAGCGCCCAGTTAGCTCCTAGCATTTCTCGACAGCTCTGCCTCTTTTTCGGACATTTAAACAATGGACAGCTCCGTATACAAACAACTTCGTGCTTTTCTCCTCAGAGAGCGTCCCCCGATTGAACAACAGCGCCGTAAAATTAGAAGAATGGCGCCTAATTACAGAGTTAATAATACAGACTTTGTAATATCTCACGTGTAGATTCATCAGCCAGATGAAGTGTTTACTGACAGTGATAGCGGACATCATCATCATCACTATTCCAACAATCCTCTCCACACAGACGAGCATAAACACACTCGACTATCACCAAATCAGATTTAACACACCTTTGTAATGACGCTAATTCAGTTTACAATAGGGTTTATGCGCTCGGTCAGCAGGTGGCACTATCCTCGTACACTGGGAGTAAACTGCCATTAAACGAACAGAAGAAGAAGGAAACATCTGCACATGCGCGGTAAGCATCGGGGAGTCCTGATCCGTAACTGTCTTTTTATTTCGTTTTTTTTGTCTACATTGTATTGAAATGTTTCATTATTGCAAAAATTTTAAGAGATACTTATTGTTAACATCTTAACAGATACTCTGACCCGTAACTATCGTGAAATGAAGTAGACGCCTTTCACACATGCGTGGTACCGATCGGGTTTCCAGTACGGATCGGGTAGTGACAAATGGGACCGTTCTGATTAAGCCCATGGAACAACAACCAGTTAGGCGAGGGCACGGAGAGTGATGCGTTTCCTGCCGTTGCACCATTAAATACACGGGTCGTGTTTCCTCCACAGGCGGGAAGTGTTGCCTGTTCACACTTCTGATTTAATGAACGTGTCTGTCTAACCCTGAATCTGAACGATTCAGATGAAAAATAAAAGATCACTGAAATGGAGGTGGAGGCACAGGCTCATCCTGATTGGCTGTGCGAGTCAGCTGGGTGAGACAGTTGGCTTTAGTCTGAGCCCACAGGATGAACCTGTGACCACCTCCCCAGTTTTTTGTTTTTTTTTTATATCAGTTTATGACTGAAATAATGATTTTTGGCACAGTGGAACAGCTTCATGAGACAAATCTGAACTTTATTGTACAGAATCTGGACAACAGAGCACTGCGTGTGACGCTGCACTCACACGGGCCGTGTAAAACACTTCATAAAAACAGGAAGCTGTCCAAGTCACACAGACCTGACCAGCCCTGCAGCTTTATTTTGAAAGTTCATTTCAATTTTATTTATATAGCGCCAAATCACAACAACAGTCACCTCAAGGAACTTTATAGGGGCGGGGCCATCTGCTGTGATTGGTTGGGGTGAGAGAAGGAAGACAGGATAAAGACATGCTGTGGAAGAGAGACAGAGGTTAATAACAGATATGAGTCAGTGCAGAGAGGTCTGTTAACACATAGTGAGTGAGGAAGGTGACTGGAAAGGAAAAACCCAGTGCATCATGGGAATCCTAGGTCTCTTGCAAAATAACAAAGCTACGTTCACACTGCAGGCGAAAGCGCATCAAATCTGACTTTTTTCACCCTTTGCCACCCGTATCCGATCATGGTAATGACAGTGTGAACAGCACAAATCCAATATTTTCAAATCCAATCTGGGTCACTTTTGAATGTGGTACTGAATCCGATACCTACCTACAGTGGCTCCATTCAGAAATGGAAGGAGTATGGCACAACTGTAAACCTACCAAGACAAGGCCGTCCACCTAAACTCACAGGCCGAACAAGGAGAGCGCTGATCAGAAATGCAGCCAAGAGGCCCATGGTGACTCTGGACGAGCTGCAGAGATCTACAGCTCAGGTGGGGGAATCTGTCCATAGGACAACTATTAGTCGTGCACTGCACAAAGTTGGCCTTTATGGAAGAGTGGCAAGAAGAAAGCCATTGTTAACAGAAAACCATAAGAAGTCCCGTTTGCAGTTTGCCACAAGCCATGTGGGGACACAGCAAACATGTGGAAGAAGCTGCTCTGGTCAGATGAGACCAAACATGCAAAACGCTATGTGTGGAAAACTAACACTGCACATCACTCTGAACACACTCCCCACTGTCAGATATGGTGGTGGCAGCATCATGCTCTGGGGGGGCTTCTCTTCAGCAGGGACAGGGAAGCTGGTCAGAGTTGATGGGAAGATGGATGGAGCCAAATACAGGGCAGTCTTGGAAGAAAACCTCTTGGAGTCTGCAAAAGACTTGAGACTGGGGCGGAGCTTCACCTTCCAGCAGGACAACGACCCTAAACATAAAGCCAGGGCAACAATGGGATGGTTTAAAACAAAACATATCCATGTGTTAGAACGGCCCAGTCAAAGTCCAGATCTAAATCCAATCCAGAATCTGTGGCAAGATCTGAAAACTGCTGTTCACAAACGCTGTCCATCTAATCTGACTGAGCTGGAGCTGTTTCAAAGAAGAATGGGCAAAGATTTCAGTCTGTAGATGTGCAAAGCTGGTAGAGACAGACCCTAAAGACTGGCAGCTGGAACTGCAGCAAAAGCTGGTTCTACAAAGTATCGACTCAGGGTTTTAGAAAGCGACTGCTGTTTGAATGGCTGTCTGGCTGAATGCTTTTTGAGTAAAGGTTTAACTACAGCCAGCTTGAAGGCCTGTGGTACATAGCCGATCATTAGAGATAGGTTGATCATATTTAAGATCGAAGAATTAATTAATGGCAGGACTTCTTTGAGCAGTTTTGTAGGAATGGGGTCTAAAAGACACGTTGATGGTTTGGAGGAAGTAATTATTGAAGTTAACTCAGAAAGATCAATTGGAGAAAAAGAGTCTAACTTAACATCAATGGTACTAAGAGTAGCTGTAGATAATATTACATCTGTGGGATGATTATTGGTAATTTTTTCTCTAATGATAAAAATTTTATTTGTGAAGAAGTTCATGAAGTCATTACTAGTTAACGTTAAAGGGATGGTTGGCTCAACAGAGCTCTGACTGTTTGTCAGCCTGGCTACAGAGCTGAAGAGAAACCTGGGGTTGTTCTTATTTTCTTCAATCAGTGACGAATAGTAAGATGTTCTGGCTTTGCGGAGGGCTTTCTTATAAAGCAGCAAACTATTTCTCCAGGCTAAATGATGATCCTCTAAATCTGTGACTCTCCAGCTTACGAGTCGTCTGCTTTAGGCTACGTGTCTGAGAATTATACCACGGAGTCAGGTACACAGCTGCACAGAGATTCAGTTTCCTGTCCAGAGCTGGTCCTGGTTCAGTTCTGCAGATACTTCAGAGCAGAACCGGCAGCAGGTGGCGTCAGTGATCTGTGACGATGCTGTTTCCATGACGACACCTGTGCGTGTGTCTGTGTGGTTGTTCGGTTGTTCGGTTGCTGTGTCAATAAAGGTTTCTGTGTTTTCAGCTTGGAGGGTCGCTTTGAGGACGAGGAGCTGCAGCAGATCCTCGATGACATCCAGACCAAGAGAAGCTTCCAGTACTGAGACCTCAGCCCCCCACACACACAGCCCCGCCCCCTACAGCCCCGCCCCCGGACTAATGTGGTCAATCTGCTGTCCTGATAAAACTTTTTCTTACTCGTTGTTTTCACGCGTTTCTTGCACATGCTCAGTTCAGCTTGATTGCAGGGTTGTGTGCAGCGTCTGACCTGAACTGTTGCTGATGCTTTTTTTTATTGTTTGTTTTGGGGGGTTTTTTAAATAAAGGTTTGATTGAACCAGTTGCTCAGTCATGTGACTTTTTCATTTGTACCATAAAATTACAAGTAAATAACAGTCTGGCACCATAACACACACACACACTGCAGAAAACAGATGATTTCAGCGGCATTTAAACCACAACCAATCACAGAGCAGCACTCGGAGGCCCAGAGAACAGGAGAAATATGCACAGGTTTATAAGCTCCTCCCAACAACAGGAAGAGCACGTGGAAGCAGTTCCTCAGAGTGCTTCACACCGAAAACGCTGCAGAGCCAGCCAGCATCAGACATTCAGGCAGTGCACCGCTGCAGCGTCCGAGTCCTCCAGAGCTTCAGGAAGGACGCCGCCTGGTGTCCTCGCCATCCTCACCGTGTTCCTACCAAACAGGGTCCTCTCCAAGTCTATCAGCTGCCTCCAGAAACCAGCATTGGGTCGAATAAATGGTCGCTGCTCCAGAACAAGTTGGTGAGCTCGACGGAGGCTGAGACCCTGAGACCTGAAGCACAGAGACCAGAACCACATCAGAGACCAGAACCTGACTGTCAAAGTGAGACTAAAGCACTGTGGCTACCTCATGAGGTAGGCCATGATCAGCGCAGAGGACCGGCTTCTGCCGGCGGTGCAGTGGACCAGAGTCGCCCCCGTTCGGTTCTGGTTGATCCGTTCAGTTACCAGGTCGAAGTACTCTCTGAGGGGGGCATGAGGCTGGTCCTGGACGAGGACGTGGAGCACCTGCAGACCATCCAGTTGCGGGTAGGAAATGTCCTCGAGCCCACTGGCGTTGACGATGAGAGTGACATTTCTGCTGGTCAACACGCTGGTGTTCAGAGCCGAGTCCAGATCAGTGAGGAAGAGGCCGGCAGAGACCCGAGAGACCCGCATGATCCGCTGCAGGAGGACACATCACAGCGGTTCAACACAAACTGAGGTCTAACAGAACAAGGACTCAAAGAGCAGGAGCTCGCCACTTCCTGTCAAATTCTCTTCAGTGAGGCGAGCAGCGGTTCAGCCAACCACACAGAACCAAAGACAGTTAGCGGGCTCTGACCAGACTGGAGACAGTACCAGTATTATTACTTCCAGGCTGGACGACTGTGATTCATTATTATCAGGAAGTCCTAAAAACTCCCTGAAAAGCCTTCAGCTGATCCAAAATGCTGCAGCAAGAGTCCTGACAGGGACTAGAAAGAGAGAAGATTTCTCCTGTTTTGGCTTCCTGTTAAATCCAGAATTCAAAATCCTGCTCCTCACATACAAGGTCTTAAATAATCAGGCCCCATCTTATCTTAATGACCTTGTAGTACCATATCACCCTATCAGAGCACTTTCTTCCTGTTAAAAGGGAGTTTTTCCTTCCCACTGTCACCTAAGTGCTTGCTCATGGGGGTCAAATGATGGTTGGGTTTTTCTCTGTATCTATTGTTGTAGGGTCTACCTTACAATGTAAAGCGAGTCTAACAGCAGTTAGACTATAACTCCTCAATCACGATGTCATGAGTCACTGGACACTGTGAACATCCACGGTCACCACTTCATGCATAATGGACCTTCCATGACCTTCCAAGCTATATAGTTTATGTCTTCTGTATTTCCAACTATATCCATAATCACATACTGTGTATGCTACCATTGTATATAGTGTATTATCTTACTTTTTCCATTGATTGTACTTAATTGTATTTTTGTATTTCCTTCCTGAGCTGAGGTGACGCAAAAATTTCCCCGTTGTGGGATCAATAAAGTCTTATCTTATCTCTCTTGAGGCGACTGTTGTTGTGATTTGGCGCTGTATAAATAAAGTTGAATTGAATCAGCATATTAAAATGCATAGTTGGTATTTTTATGCATCCCTGTTTTTCACTATTGTAAACAAACAAGAGCAAATGCGTTTTGTCAGAAGTGGATTCGAAGCCACGCCTCCAGGTGAGACTGCGACCTGCACACAGGTGGGCTGACGGCAGCTCGTCCTTCATACACAGTGATAGTGATGATGAAGAGTGTTCAGCGTCTACTGTGGATGTATTAACAAACTCCAAACCCGATTCATCGATGATCCCCCAGATTATTGGGAGCAGGCTGAGCTGAAACATGCCGGGACGTGTCTGGTGTCACGGGATAATGAGTCAGCGAAGCTTTAAATAGACTCGGTTTCGTTTCTGCTCTCAGACCGACAGCAGAGACAGGTAAGGTACATTCTGACACTTTCACTCACCTGCCAGGTAGATAAGGAGCAAGCCCGCTGGTTTACAGCTTAATGAGCGTAGAACAGACAGGCCGAGGTCTGGAAACACGAACTAACCTCGCCGTGTGCTCTCAGAGGAGCCGGAGCGGCTTCAACCAGACTCTATTCAAAATTCATTCACTTTAGGGCCTCCTTCCGTTTCTGTTTCCTTGTTTTTCTGTTTCAAGAGAAAAGCTATTTCCCATAAGACGAGGACCCTAAGAACACATTATAAAAGTAAGTAAAATTGTATTAAGACAAGGATCACAGAGTGCTTCACAACAAAATAACAGCGCATAAAAACTAAAAAAAATGAGCTTTTAGTTGTTTCTTAAAAGACAGAGGAGGAAACGTTAAAGTTGGCCTGATTATTTGGAAGAATCTCCCTGAAAAACGATGAACGCTGCCTTCGTGAGGTCCTGGCCGAAAACCAGAGCGGCTCCTCCCCGTGTGTCTCAAACGCCTCCCGGTGAGCCTGCGTCCACCGGAGCGCCGAGCTCCGTGTTTCTACACAAATCTGAACGGAGTCTGGTGGCAGGAGTGTAGGTGCTTGGGGACGGGTCGGGCGATCACGTGGTTTGTTTCGGCTGTTTGAACCGGATGTGAGGCGAAACATCTGACTCTTCAAAATAAAAGCCTCGGTCGACTCTGTCAAGTTAAAAATCTGTTATTACCCGTTTGATTTGATATTCATTTCGATGATGGTGATTCGTTTCGTTTCGTGATTTTTATTTCATCTGATCACGTTTATTGCTTCCTGGATTCAGACTCTTCTGCTTTTCATTCCTTTCCTGCAGTTTCTCTTCTGGTCCCCTTTCGGATCAAGACCCAACAACAATGCGGAACCACCACACCAAGCAGACTTCCACAGGTACTGGCACGGCTCAGAAACCAGTCCTCCCTCAGGTCAGATACCACCCCTCCATCCAGACTCCAGAAGGCATCACTGGAACCAGAACCTCCAGTAAAACCAGACCCGGTGCTGCGCGCCCCCTTCAGACTGGGACCGACTCCCGGGCAGATCCAGGAAACAGCGGCGCCCAAAAAGCTGCCTCGGCTGCGAGACCTCCTCCTGAAGGAGGACAGAAACGGGCACAGAAACCTGTGAAGGAGGCGGTTGCTGCTGATCCAGATCCTCCCCAGAAACCTTCCCCAGCAGCCCCACCCAGACCCGAGCAGGTGCCCCTGGATGTGGGTGTCCGTCTGGACCGGTGTGTGGTGGAGGAGGTGGAAGTCTTGACCCGCGGACAGAGAAACAACCCAGACTGGTTCGCTTGGAGGAAGAACCGGATCACGGCCTCGGTGGCACACAGCATCGCTCGCTCCGGCTTTGTTAATGGCAAGAGCAAAACTCCGCCCACCTCCTACCTGGCTGCTGTCACAGGTAGGCCACACCTTCTACCACCTGGTACCCTGACTCCATATAAATGTATCTTTTAGCAGCTTCACCAGGACGTCTGCTGGTTTGAGTTTTATTGTAACACGTGCAGGATCCCGAGAGGTCAGCCAGTAACTGGTTACCTGACTGTCTCGACAGGTGAGGGGCCCAGAGTCCAGACCAGAGCCATGAGCTGGGGGGTCCACATGGAGGCTGAGGTCATCCGCAGATACCAGGTGTGTTTCAGCATCTTTGTAACACTCAGCCATCCTCACAAACACGGCCAGCAGGATATATGGGCATTATGAGCGCTCAGAGTTAAAGTTTAATTTAACAAGTCAAAGAAGCTCAGTATCACGAGGAAAAGACTAAAAAGTGCGACGCCTGAGAGATAAAATACAAATAAATGACTAATTACTAATTATTATGGTAATGGTCAACAGTGAACAGAGAAAATAATGGTTTTAAACCAGTGACGTGAAAGAAAGATGTGTATAAAATAATAAGAAAACCAGAATCAGTGAAAAATATCAGAAAATGCACAAAATATGTGAGAAAACCGCAACGATCACAAGAACGTTACAAACTGGGGAGGAGGTCCTTCACTACTGTTTTCTACACACTAAACTTTATTGAACATTTGCTGATGATGTCACTGATTACATCACCCCACAGAGGCTGAAGTCCTCGGCGTTGGGCCAGCAGGTCTGCGTTCGGGACTGTGGCTTGTTCGTCGACCCCCGGAGGCCCTGGTTGGCTGCCAGTCCTGACGGCATCGTGACGGACAGACGAAGCGGCCAATGGCTGCTCTGTCTGGAGGTGAAGTGTCCCTACAAGCACAGACACAGGCGGGTGGAGGACGCCTGCAGGGAGGACCCCGCCTTCTGTCTGCAGCTGAATGAGGAGGCCACACGGGAGCGCGGCGGGGTAGCAAACACACATCAGTCTGCTCCTCTTCCTCCTCTCTGATTCTTCCTCCTCCTCCTCTTCCTCCTCCTCTCTGATTCTTCCTCCTCCTCCTCTTCCTCTGCCTCTTCCTCTCTGATTTCGTGTCCTCCTCCTCCAGATTCCAGTGTACCGCCTGAAGACCTCCCACAGCTACTACACTCAGATCCAGTGTCAGCTGGCGGTGACGGGGCTGCGGGAGGCCGACCTCGTGGTCTTCACCCTGAAGGAAACGGCTGTGGTCATGGTGACCTTTGACCCCGAGCTGTGGGAGGAGACAGTGTCCAAACTGGAGGTGTTTTACAGGGACGCTGTGCTGCCTCACGTCAGGCAGAAGATGCAGCAGCGTGCAGCAGCCGCTGGGACGCCGGAGCCGTAGAGGTCCAGAGCTCGCAAAATCTTTTTTTCCAGTCGGGCTACCAAAGTCTATCTCTGCCCTGCCCGTCGGGCTGTCGTAGGAAGCAAAAATATATGTCAATGCTTTTGCATTCTTTCGGAAATGTAGCTGGGTAATTATGTCATTGGCATCGGTGAGCCACTGTCAATATGTGACATATTGAAGTCGCGTTTGAATTTGCGCTTGTTTTTTTGCTTTCACTTTGCAATCGTGCGAACTGTGTATAGAGAGCGACAGCACTGATCTGTGAGTGATGATAATTTGTGCACCAATTCCTCTGACATCGTCTTATTAATCGTTAGCTTACTATGCAAACATGACAAGTGAAATCTCCCGCAGCTTAAACATGTGAGAGGTTGATCGCGCAGAGAATCGCTGAGCTTGTGAGTGTGCTTGTGTGTGTGTGTGTGTGTGTGGGTGTTTGAGGTGTAAAGCAGCAGGCATATATATTTCAGTTCTGCTGAGCCAAATAAGACAGGTCAGGGTGAAGAAGTGACAGCCAAAGAAAAGCTTACCACAAAACGGAAAGTTATGACAAATCAGACTATAGGCAAAAAGAAAGTGCAGCTTTATGGTTTCATGGACAAAAGAATTTCTGTGGCTGCAATATGACGAGCTAAATAACCAGGGCTGCACATAAGTGGTCCGCAGGTGCGCATTCGCTGTCAAAATAAAAAACGCCACAAGATAAGAAGTTGCAACGCGTGTTTGCGTACATAAGATTTTCAGGAGGAGGACAGACAGTTTGTTTAGAACTCTTAAAGATGTCGAAGAAGCTCCTTTAAGCAATTACTGTGATGTTCCTCCACCTCCAAAGAAATGTCAGAAGGAGTCCGAACCACAAAAGAAGCGCGTATTCTCGGAAAAGTGGTTGCAGGAGGTGAGCTGGCTTCAAACAAATGATGAACGCACAGAGATGTGGTGCAGAATGTGCCGTGAAAATCCCACTCTAGGACAAAAACAGCCTTTATATGGACGCAAACGCGCGCTGCAACTTCTTATCTGGTGCGCGTCTTTTATCTTGACAGCGAATGCGCACATGCGGGCCACTTATGTGCACCCGTGTAAATAACATAATGTTCTGCCGGGTGTGTTGTTGGTTTTCCCTCGATTCCTGAGTCGACAAGCGCCTTTGTTACTGGGACCAGTCAGTTTAAGAAAGGCCCCCATTAGAAACGCATTATTGCTCAGTCTGCAATAACTTTCCCAGAACAAACACCAACTGCAAATAACAGACTAAAAATAAACCTGAAAATCAGTTTAGAACAGCTACTATGTTGCAAAGAGTGAACTACCACTGGCACAATGTAGCCGTCTTTGCAAACTTCAAAAGGCCTCGATCTTGGTTCCACTTACCCGTGACTTCAGTGGAAATGTCAGATTCAGGCTCTGACACAGACGGATTCATGTCCTACACAGTTCTTACAAGTTCATAGAAATTTCTGTTCAATTAGAACCAAGTGTTTGAGTTGATGATTGTCATTTTTATACAATGTTGTAATTTGTGTTTTAACTATTTTTTGATTGATGTTTTGTTTCCGTTACAATATTATACTTTAATGTATAATATTGTAACAGAAACAAAACATCAATCAAAAAATTGCTCTTTTTTTATTCGGGCTACTTAAATTTATTTTGGGCTACCAAAAACTGAAGAGTCCCTGCCCGAAGGGCTACCAGGGATTTTGAAATTTTGCGAGCCCTGAGGTCGCTACCTGCGGGAAGAGCTTTGTGGCCCGAAGCATGTGGGGTTTACCCGCAGTCACGCCAGGTGGCGCTCTGCTGACAGACACTGTCTTTAATCATGTGATCGACACATATTTGGTTCATGCCGTCATCATCAAAGCATGCTGGGAGAAAGGAGTCTCGCTCGGCAACCTTTCTGTTTGACCGCGATGAGTCATCATGTGGAACCTGAGTTAGCTCCACCCGCTCTTCATTTTGATAAACTGGAGTCACATGACCTCCGCGCTGCAGGTTGTTAAAGTTGTGACCTCGTAGCAAAAAGAAAATGACTGATGGTATGAAACCACAAAAGATCTGCTGATAGAGCAGCTGTGCAACAGCGCCCCCTGCAGGCCTGTTTTTCATTGAGTTGAAGTGTAATGACCCCACAGGTGCCGGCTCCTGGCCCACTGTGGAACTGTGTGTTTTACTGGTGAGCGGACGGCGGTTTTAGTTTCCTGTTAATAAAAAATCTTTTTTTGAAAGCCAGCTTTGTCTCCACGCTCGTTGTTGCTACGCCGCACCTCCCAGACTCCTGTTGGAGCAGCACGACGAACCCCTCGGTCCACACGCACCAGTAGTGGTCTTAGATACGGGCGACACGGGCAGTTGCCCGGGGGGGCATCACAGGCATCGGCAAAAAAAAAAGTTGCTCATACTCTTGCTGCCCCGACATCAACCAGCGCATATTGGGAATGGCACAGGCACCGATCGGTTTTCTGTCGCCCATTTGCTGGGAGTAAGGGCGCCCTCCGTTTGCGAGGTGCGCCTGTGCGCTGCTGAAGTCAAAGTAAACTTTATTGTCATCTCTGCTACAGACAGTCCAGCA
>NW_024582903.1:25268-40437 GCF_018398535.1 Haplochromis burtoni
ACTTTATTAATCCCTGAGGAAATGATGTGGGTTACAGTTGCTGCAAGAAGAAATGGTAAAAACAGCAACAGTAACAGACTAAACTCCAAACAACACATTATGTTACAGATTTTAATATTAATGAGTCAGTTGTTGATTTGTCCTGTTCTCATTGTGTGACGTGTTTGGTAGCCGTTTGCATACTCTCTCTCTTCATATGTGTGTGTTTCTCTGGTGAAATTCAGTGTGGTTCCAACAACAATGTTAACGTACAATCCTTAATATGTTGCGTGTGTGGGGGGGGAGGAGGAGTGTTCGCCAGGGTTCCAAACGGGCTAGGACCGCCACTGACACGCACACATGCTGGGCGGGGTCCGGGTGGTGGTTTAGGCCAGTCAAACTGTCACTGTTGGATTCTGGGATATGTTTAATCATAAAAATGTTTTATTAATTTGCTTCTATAAATTCTTCTGTGCTTCAAAGAATTTGAGCCATTGTTGTGGCAGGATGACGGAAGGTTCTGGAATGTAGTGAACCATCTGCAAAAGCCATGAGGCTAAACCTCAGCCATACTGCGCCAGATTAATACTATTATTTCTGTGATTATTAATTATCATATTTAATGACATCATTTGTCACAGAAAAGAAACAGTATAGGTGAAATAAAGCCATTAAAAACATTCCTGTATAAAATAAACCCATCAGAGAAAGTAAAGAAACCAAACATCAGATCTCACTGGGAGAAACGAAGCTGGGTGATGTGATCGGGAGGAAACGGTGCCACATCGTTTGACTCACACCGAGTTCAACGATACCCCAAAGATCAAAATCAAAGTGAGTCCCCTGAGCTGAAATTTCCCTGCATCTCCTCCCACATCTGGACCTGGGCATCAGGACGAGGTGCAGACATTGTGTCCCCGAAGACTAAGGTCACTGGTATCAGTTCCTTGGAGAAAACAGGTCCAAATATGTCTGCAGCAGCTCTGCTGTGCACATGTGGTCACGTTACCGTGAGCTGGGGTGGAGGGGACACTTATAGGCAAGACATGAAACTGTGGAAGAGACTGCGATGTTTAAGGAGCAGGTGGGGAGAAACCTTCTGATGTCTGGTGTTTGTCCGAGGCTTCACGATCACTGTTGGAAAGGCCAGCATGTGGCTGGAGACTGCTGCACCCCTTGGCTGAATGATGAGACA
Source organism: Haplochromis burtoni (assembly GCF_018398535.1). Lineage (NCBI taxonomy): Eukaryota > Metazoa > Chordata > Actinopteri > Cichliformes > Cichlidae > Haplochromis > Haplochromis burtoni. The sequence continues at coordinate 26,443 of NW_024582903.1, forward strand.
GCGCCCTCTGCTGAAAACCCTCGGCACAGCATTCGTGGAAGCCTTGAATGTGACAGTTCAGCAGCCTGTGAGCCGTTCGGCTCTCGGCTGTTTGTGCTGTGAACACGACAGAAACATCCCAAATTTTGTATTTCTTTTATTTTTATGTGTTCGACGTCTCTACCTTTGAGCTCATCTTTGTTTATATTTCACCTTCCTCTATTTTTAGTAGTAGTAGTATTTTACTAGTACAGTGGTCAGGGTGTGGACGTCCCAGAAGAGGGATGACATGACAGAAGAAATAACTAAAAAGAAAAGTCTATGAAAATAAGGTTTTATACTTACTTCAATTCAATTCAATTTTATTTATATAGCGCCAAATCACAACAACAGTCGCCTCAGGGCGCTTTATATTGTAAGGTAGACCCTACAGTAATACATACAGAGAAAAACCCAACAATCATATGACCCCCTATGAGCAAGCACTTTGGCGACAGTGGGAAGGAAAAACTCCCTTTTAACAGGAAGAAACCTCCGGCAGAACCAGGCTCAGGGAGGGGCGGGGCCATCTGCTGTGATTGGTTGGTCATCTTGTAATAAAAGTTTGTCACAAAGCCAGCTCCTTGAGGCTGACATCCAAAACAAAAACAAGAAAGGGCGAGTTGGGGGAAAAAAACTAAACTAAAGCCTAAACTGTGGCAAACTAAAAATAAACATGAAAACTATGATATGGGACATAATCTGAACAGGTGCATGCAAAAACTGTGACCAGAAACTTGAAGATGAACTTGAACAGGAGCATGAAAACAATCCTGAGACTTACAGTGACAGGAGATAAGCAGACGACCCGACACCGAACAGCAAGAGACAGAGGACTTCAATGCACAGAAGGGTAATGAGGGAAGTGGAAACACTCGGGAAACACAGCTGACACAAATGAACATGACGCCAGGGAGGAAACAAAAGTAACGCAATGAACATGGAGTACAAGACCTTCAAAATAAAACAGGAAAGACGCAACCCAGTATGCACAATACAATCCTTCAGGGGAAGGATGCTGCGTAGGATCCTTTGATGGCCGGTTAGGACACAAGTGAGCGGCTGTGAAACTGGCCTTCTAGCCTTCGTTTATTTATTTATTTATATTTAAAATAATTATAAAAGAAAAAGAAAAAATGTGAGTTTCTGAGTCGTGTCGGGTCCTTTGGTTACAATCACCATCCAGGTAGAATCACTGACGGTTCACCACAGCCGGGGTGCAGTGATGCAGCGTGGACACTCGCTGTTCTCTCAGTTTTCCTCGGCTGTGATTCAGCATGTTTGATGATTTGTTTCTCTTTATGTAAACAAAAACATTTCCACCAACAGGATGTTTTCCACTCAAACACTCAAGACTAAAATGATGTGAGAAAACCACATCACTGTTTTTAAACTGATTTCTGTGTTGTGTTGTAATGCTGCCGTCCACCAGGGGGCGCTGCAGCTCCTGCACACGAGCCTGGACCCACACACGTATCCGAGGCCTGTAAAGATTTCACTGGAGACACTGTGGTGTGAAGACGTGTCTCCCGGGGCTCCGCAAAGCAGTGACAAAAATATTGTTTTAAGGCGCATCCGCACTTTCTATATCAGCCCTGTGGGCTCTAAATAACCCTTCTTGCCGCTGAGCACCCGCTTGTTTATTTATTTTCACTTTTTCACTCTCTGAGGTCGGGAAACCTACTTTTGACAACTTCTGGGAAAGTTTCTTTCCTGGTTGGCTGAGGTGACCGTAGCGGCTGCGTCCGGACAATCAAGTTCTCTCACTAAAAGTCTCACCATTTGCTCTTTTTTTTTTTCTTCACAATGGCAGATAAGAGGGAGCAACGTCGAAAACGGGGTCAGGCCGGCGCGGGTGGTTCACAGAGCCCGGAGCTGGGTGGCGAATCTCAACGTGACGCGGCTATCACGGAGAGCAGCTACGAGCAGGGTGCGGGCGCACCGCTCGGCGAAGTCACGTTTACCAGAGCATTGGAGGTTCTGAAACGGGACATCTGCGACAAGCTTGAATGCAAGATTGATACGGTTACCCATACACTGCGGTCAGAAATGTCATCTGTGAAGGCTGAGTTTAAAGCTGCTATAACCTGCAGGCCACCGTTAATGCTCAAGGGACCACCATTAAAGATTTGGAGCTTTCAGCTACAACCTGCAGTGACGACCTGACTTCCCTTCAATCTGCTGTAAGTGTCCTAACGGAGGAGGCCAGACAACTGCAAGCTAAATGTGAGGATCTAGAAGGAAGATCAAGGCGTAATAATATTCGCTTTATTGGCATCCCCGAGGGTTTGGAGACTTCTAACCCTAGGGAGTTTATTTCCCATCTCCTGCAAGATCTCCTGAAACTGAATGAAGCACCTTTGTTAGATCGGGTTCACAGGTCCCTTGGACCAAAGCCCAGAGAGGGAGCGCCTCCTCGCCCACTCCTCATTAGAGTCCACTACTTCCATGTCAAGGAACAGCTGCTACGTCTTGCAAGTGGTAAACTCTCCTCTACTTTACCAGGGCAGGAGGATCTCCATCTTTCCAGACTTCACACCTGCAGTGGCTAAAAAACGTTCACAGTTTACTGGTGTCAAGCGCCTTCTGCACTCTTGTCCTGGGATCAAGTTCGGCCTGTTCTATCCTGCGGAACTGAGGGTGACACTTCCAGATGGAGTTGTACGTAAGTTTACTGATCCTGCGTCTGCCACGGACTGTGCCAATAAGATCCTGGGGGGCCCTGCCTCACATAAGTGTCTTAGTCCATGGGCTGATATGTCCATCTTGGTTAATTTCTGTGAAATATTCTATTCTATTTTTTTTCTCTTTCTTCACTGTTTTTTTTACTTTTTTTTTATTGTATCTTATTGTATTTATGTATTTTTTTAAATAACATACCTATGTTTATTAGAGGTGAGCTTGATTTATAGGATGTCTTGTTCTAATACATTTTCATACAATCCTTGATTTGTCTCTGCCTTGTAATGCAAGGAGCTCGAACTCAACTGGGACTTCGAATGGTTGGGAGGAAGTGCTCAGGGGTGTGTTTGGTGGGGGGTGCGCGCATCTTAGGGAAGATGCTTCAGCATTTAGGGGGAGGTTTGGGTGCTCTTTGTTTTTTATGTTGTACTGTTCTGTACACTGACTTTGTTTTTTCTGTGTTTTTCATCGGTCAGCTTTGGGTTTTTTCAACCTATGTTCTAACATGGTATCGCAATTAAATATTAATAATCAACAAGCAGGTCACTCGTTTAAGTTCTGTAGCTGGAATTGTAAAGGTCTGAACCAACCTATTAAAAGGAGCGAGGTCCTCCATCATTTGCAACTTTTGGCGCACAGGTTGTGTTTTTAGAAGAAACACACCTAAAACTTTCAGATCATTTTAGACTCGTAAGGGGTGGGTGGGCCAGCTCTATCACTCTACATTTAAATCCAAAGTTCGTGGTGTTGCTATTTTAATACACAAATCAGTGCCATTTGTTTCTTCTAATGTTATAGCGGACCAGAATGGTAGATTCATTATTGTGAGTGGGAGTATTTTGAACACTAAATTCATTTTTGGAAATGTCTATGCTCCCAATTGGGACGATCCAAATTTTTTTAGTACTATTTTTTAGTGTTATTGATGCCTGGCGTTTTCTCAACCCCACACGCAGAGAGTACACCTTTTCTCCCCTGTTCATCATACATACACTCGTATTGATTACTTTCTGCTGGACAGTCGACTTCACAGATTCGCTCTTGCTCTCGTAGGGCTTTTGTCATTTCAGATCATGCTCCGTTGACTCTAGATTTGGCAGTGGGCCAAAGTTCTCCACCAGCTCCATGGCGTTTGAACACACGCTTGCTGTCAGACGATAAGTTCACCACATTTGTGAAGTCCAAGATAGACTTATTCATAGAGACAAACATTACACCCGGAATATCACCCTCCATTTTGTGGGAAACGTTTAAGGCTTTTATCAGGGGACATATTATATCTTATGCTGGTTTTGAGGCAAATCAAAGGAAAGCAAAGTTGTCCGAGCTCATAATACGCATATCGCAATTAGATGAGTTGTATGCTGTCTGCCCGGCTATAATGACAGGCTGTCTTTGCAGACTGAGTTTGATCACCTGCTCAGGCTGAAGCGATGTTGTTGAAGTGTCAGTACTCCCAGTATGAGTATGGGGATAAGGCCAGTAAACTGCTCTCCCATCAGCTTCGTAGTGCAGCAGCTGCACATTCCATTCCTCGGATTCAGACATCAAGCGGTGTTTCTGCGGATCCTAAAATAATTAATGACCAATTTCGAGACTTTTATTCATCTCTTTATGCGTCTGAGTGTGCATTTAGCACTGAGGCTTTGGACTCATTTTTCAATCATCTTAAGCTCCCATCAATTGATCAGACACACAGCCTTCAGCTGGAGGGACCAGTAACTGTAGACGAGATCCTGCAAGCTCTCAGCAAGTTGCAGTGTTCTAAGTGTCCCGGACAGGACGGGTTTCCTGTTGAGTTCTATCGTAAGTTTATGCCTAAACTTGATAAATGATAAATATGTATAAGCATTCACTGGAAGTTGGATCCCTCCCACCCTCTCTACTGCAGGCATCTATATCCTTGATCTTAAAAAGAATAAGGATCCATTACAATGTGGCTCATACCGTCCCATTTCTTTGTTAAATGTGGACTATAAAATCCTTGCTAAACTTTTAGCGATGTGTGTGGAAGCAGTCTTGCCATCTGTAATTAACCCGGATCAAACAGGCTTTATTAAAGGGAGATATGCCTTCTCTAACCTTAGACGTTTGTTTAATGTTCTTTACAATCCCTCAGACTCCAACAGCCCTGAGTTTGGGATCAGTTTAGATGCTGAGAAGGCTTTTGACAGGGTTGAGTGGGGATACCTTTTTTATGTTTTGGGTAAATTCGGCTTTGGTAAAATAATCATCTCCTGGTTGAAACTTCTTTATACTTCCCCGCTTGCCGCTGTCAAAACAAATGGCACATGTTCTGACTTTTTTCCTCTGTTTAGGGGGACTAGGCAGGGCTGTCCCATGTCGCCGTCGCTCTTTGCAATTGCAATTGAGCCCCTGGCCATATCGCTGAGATCAAACCCAGGTATCACCGGGGTTACTAGAAATGGTATAGAACAAAGGGTCTCCTTATACGCAGATGATTTGCTTCTTTATATCTCAGAACCAGCATCCTCATTTCCTTTGGTGCTCTCAATACTTGAACAGTTTAGCCTTATTTCTGGCTATAAGCTGAATCTCGCTAAGAGTGAACTGTTCCCCCTGAATGCTGCTGCACAGAAACATCAGTGCACAGCACTGCCTTTTTGAGTTGTATCGGACAACTTCACATATTTAGGGGTTAAAATTACAAGTCAATTTCATGCTCTTTTCAAGCTTAATTTCGACCCACTTGTGGAGAAAGTTAGGCAGGATTTGGACAGATGGTCTCTACTCCATCTGTCTGTAGCAGGGCGCATAAATACAATTAAAATGAACATCCTCCCAAGATTTTCTTTTCTTTTTCAGTGTGTCCCTGTATTTATCCCAATTTCCTTTTTTGTTAAATTAGACAAGATTCTGTCTGGGTTCATTTGGAACAAAAAAAACCTAGAATACGCAAGACATATCTTCAAAGACCGAACAAGATGGGGGGGATGGCTTTACCAAACCTTATGTTCTATTATTGGGCATGCAATATTCGTATTCTCAGGTACTGGCTACAGGGGGAAGGCATGAATAATGCCCCGGCCTGGCTGAGTTTGGAGACTTCTTCTTGTGCCTCATCCTCTTTACCAGCCCTGATTTATGCCCAAAAGCAGCCTCCGAGTGCAGGTTCTTATAATAACTCTATTGTCAAAGTTACCTTGAAAATATGGCATCAATTTCGTCGTTATTTTAAGCTGAACTTTTTTCCCTTCAGTCACCCATCCCTCTTTTCAGCCTTCGTTAGTTGATGGTGCTTTTTATTTGTGGGCCTCCTTGGGGATCAGGTCTTTTTCTGATCTGTACATTCAGAATACATTTGCCTCCTTTGAGCAGCTCTCATTGAAATTTGGCCTTCCAAAAAGTCACTTTTTTCGGTACTTACAAATCCGGAGTTTTGTTAAGGAGAAATCCTCTCAGTTCCCATCTAGACCTCCTTATCATGACTTTGATAACCTTCTATCGCCTCCCCCTTCATCGCATGGCCTGATCTCTTGTCTGTATGGGAGAATATGTTCCTTTGGCAACTCCTCAACCTCGGCTATTAAAATGGCATGGGAGCAGGATTTGGGGTGTGTGATTCAGGATGACTCTTGGGATAAAATTCTTTACCGGGTCCATGGCTCCTCATTATGTGCCAAACACGGGTTGATTCAATGTAAGAGTTTGCACCGTGTACACTGGACTAAAGCCAGACTAGCTCAAATATACCTCAACCTTAGCCCTGATTGCGACCATTGTCATCAAACACCTGCCTCTCTAATACATATGTTTTGGTCATGTCCATCCCTCAAACAATGTTCAGACTGTGCGGCCTCACAACGCTCCCAATTAGCCAGCTCAGACTTTATTCTATTTTATTTTATCTTATGTTTAAGTAAGATGTTTACGTTTAAGTATATGGACTCTATTGTGCCTGCGCCTTATGATGGCATTTACTTACCTACTTCATACATATTTCTTTTCTCTTACAGAATTGACTTATCTCTACAACTAAGCTGACCACTCATTATGTTTGTGTTTTGTTTTTGGTTTTTTTTGTTTGTTTTTTCTGTGTCTGTGTGGGGGTGTGGGCTCTGAAACTCTCCACATCTCTCTTGTACACTCAGGAACTGTTATCTTGTACTCCAGGGTTTGCTACTCGTATTATTAGATCGGACCCTTTCTTTTTTCTTTTTGTACACCCACTGGTACTCCTATAATTATGAGGTGGGAGTGTATGTTTCATATTGTTTTATGTTCTTCAAAAAGAAAACGGCATATTGTTCAGTTTGTCTTTTGTAAAAATGGATGCAGAAACTTTAATAAAAATATCTGAGGAAAAAGACTTCACTGAAATCACGTGTCAGACATTTAACTTCAGCTTTTACCTGTTAATTAAACGTTGCCCTATCTTAATGAAGGTGACACAACTGAGCCAGTCAGAGGTGAATAATATCTTTATGTGCCTGTTATGATTTTTGGTCATTTCAATTACATTAATACAAACGCTTTCAAACCTCACTTATATCCTGTATAGCGGGTATCCTCGGTATACCCTGACACCACCACATCTGTCCACAACACACACTTAAAAGGATACGGGGTGCCCTGACCCCCTTATAACAGTCCCCGGCCCCACACCAGGGATTCTTAAAGATCACAAGTCCAGGACCAGGAAAATTCACTTAGCTGTTCACTGCACTGTTAAGTGAGGAGGAGTGAGGAGAGAAGCAGCCTGACAGAGGCTCAGCAGGCAGCACTTCATGTGGTTTTTCCATAAAAATGCCATCGTCGCAGCCGGGCACAAAGCCAGGTCTGCTCTCCTTCTGAGGGTGACTGAGACCATCCAAAGCCTTTTCCACGTGGCCGCTCTGATCGCCAACAGCATGTATTTGAAAGATGGTGAGCAGCTAGGAATATAATTGCTTATCAGTGCTCTCTCTCCAATCTGTCATGCTTCCTTTAGGATTTGCTAGATTAGCGGAGAGCATCTTCCACTATTAAGTGTATTTAGCTGCTACTTCAGCCTGTCATATTGGCTTTGGAATTGCACCAGTTGGCCGACATCTCTGAGAAGGTTTAAGAACAGGACCCACAGGTTGAGGCCTACTGGTGAGCCTGGTGCTCCTCACACAGACAGGACTGAAGCCTGTCACAGTGGTGGTTATCACACTGGGTGGAAGAGGCTACTGTGATGGTGTGCAAGTCCCAGGACTGCAGCCTCGTGGGGCCTTTGGGGTGTTTCTGTGGGACACATCTGCACACGCCGACCATGATTGTGTCACAGAAATAGCTTTTATATATTTGGTATCATAAGGAATTATTTGTTTGTATATATTTGTACACGCAGGCATAAGAGTTATTATTTACAGATACAGAGATCTTGACTTCATGTTTATTTTGCTGAAGAAACACACAGACAGGATTGTCTTTGAACTGACTGAAGGGCCTACAGCGTTTGTAGTTTTCACAGCGTTCAATAAATGCAGCAAAGCGGCGTCTTGAAGAAGCCGTGCCTGTCGTGGAGCTACAATGATGATGATCCATGTGACCCTCACTCGCACACTCAGTCCTTAGTGTGGGCTCCTAAAGACACGCAGACCTTTGGAAGCGCTGACCTGCCTGGGTGGCGGAGTTACAGGCTTTGATGCACGTGATCCAGGAGTGGCGCCGTTTCCCACAGCGAGACACTGAGTGCTGCTTGAAAGAGAAGGTTGGTTACTTGCATAACACCGGTTCTCTGAACACCGAGTGAGATATCTCACCAAACTGCCCTGCCTGCATGGGCACAGACCAATCACAGGAAACGGAGGTGGTGGAGCTTCCGTGATTGGTCACACCAGAGGGCACTTCCCATACATAATGGACTCACTTTGCAGAGAACAGGGGTTACACAAATGACCAGATTTTTTGTTGAATTTATTAGAAATAACGGCTTTATTTTCTTTTTATTACCCATAAAAAATGGAACTGTGAGGCAGAGAGAAAAAGTGTATTGGTATTAGGGCAGCGACGAAGCTCGGCAGGTGTAGCCGAGTTTGTGTAAATGAATCCAATTAAAAGGACCCGACTCTGGGGCACCGGGTTGGCTCAGTGGGAGAGCAGGCGACCGTAGTCGCAGAACAGCAGGCCTGGGTTCGAGTCCGACTTACTTTGTTGTCTATCAGCACTCCCACGGCCAAAAAAGCAGCCAACTCTGGTGACAAATAAAAACAAAGGTTTCACTGCGACAAGAAAAGAACTGGTCTTATGATCTGTTACAAAGTTTATTACTGGACAACCTCCAGCTGAGGCAGAGGAGCGCTCGCAGCCACGGGCAGGGCGTGAACATAAGGAACAAACATCCACTCAGTCTAACCCTCTGGAGGCATGCCACACCTGTCAGATAAGCCCCGCCCCTCAACTAAAAACTCAATCACAGACGCCACCGTCCCTCTGTGTTCTGCAGGATGGGAGGCGTGGTCTGTAGCTCCCAGGGACCTCTTACTGTCCGATCTGCAGCTCCTGCAGCTCCTTCAGCAGCTGCTCCTCCTTCTGGATCTTCTCCACCTGCAGAGGAAAGGTTAAGCTCAGAGTTAGCGCCGCTGTGCTCACAGCACCAAGATGTCAGCAACCTTTACCAGTCATCATCTACAGCGTGATCACAGTTCCTCCAGGCACCACCCAGGGCCCGCCGATGACTGCGGCGCCCGGCGTTTGCCCTTCATGAGCCCATATTAGTTTGTGGGACATGAGTGTCAGGTTGTCAACAAACATCACCTGGTTCTTCTGCAGGACCTTCCCCGATGCCTGCTGCTCCTTCAGCTCCTCGATGGCCTTCAGTTTCTGAAACGTACAAACGTCACTGAGAGACCAATCACAGCACCACACACCACTGACCCCGCCCCCAGGCTGAGATCCACCTGACTGACGTTCACAGAAATAAACCAGCCTTCACCTTCTTTAAGTTCTTGATCTTCTTTTCCACCTCTGCGTCACCGATGCTTGCCTCTGATTGGCTGTTACTGACAGCGGCGGGGTCAGTGGGAGGTTCTGGTTCTGGTTTCGCCTCCTGTTGAAATAATCAGATCAGTGACCGTGTTCACGTAACTGCCTCGAGCACCTTACAACATGGCAGAACCCGGAGTAAGAGGAATGCTGGCAGGCGGTGTGAGATCCAGGTGAGAGCAGACAAAGATCCTCCACACCTGAAACTTCAACCTGAAGCCCAGCGAGGCTGAAATCATCAGTCAGGCTTTTCCTGTTTTTAGCAGATGAATATCAGCAGATCACATGATCACACGTCAGCTGATGATGAAGAAGCCTCTCAGCTTCTTCATCATCAGTCTGTCTCCTCATCATCCTCTGTGATGATGACACATGAATTTAGTCAGGTGTTATCAGACGCTGAATATCAGATGTTTCATGTAAACAAGTGTTTCACAGTAAAAGCCAAACTTTAGAGTGCTTTTAATTTGAAAATGGCACAGCATGTGTAGTGTTTGTATAAACAGCTGATGCAGGAAGAGAGCAGGAGCAGGTGATCCATTGCTTCTCCAGCAGCAGACGTCGACGCCGTGCGAGCGACGGTGTGACGGCGTTCAGCTCGCCTGTGCTCACACGTACGTCACACTTTCGAGTCTCACCTGCTTCGCTGCCTTCTTTGCTTCTCGTTTCCTCTGGTTCTTCAGAGCAGATTTAGAGAGACTCTTCTCTCCCGAAGCTCCGGGACGAAGGTCCTGAGGAGGCTCGTCCTCGTGCTGACAGGAAAAGACAGGTGAGGTCAGGTTACCATAACGACGACTTCTGCCTAAATAAACCAGAAAGCCATCGTCATCTCACCAGTTTGGAGCTGGGCGTGGCGGGCAGGTGTCTCAGTGCGGGTGGCCGGTACGCCTGTGTGGGCGGGGCCTGTGTGGACCCCAGCTGGCTGGGCGCTGCCTGGTACTTGATTGGTCGCTTGGGGAAGCTGCCGTCGGGGAGCGACTGCCAGCGCACCTCCCACAGCTCCGAGCCGGCCGTCACGTCCCATTTCTGAAGCACGGAGCCGGTGTAGTGCCAGATCTTATAACCGTTACTGACCCGCAGCCGAGGAGAGCAGGTCGCCGTGACGATATGCTCACCATCGGGACACCAGGAGAAATGAGTGGCGTCTGGCGCCTGAGGTTTGGACACCTTGGACGAGACAGGTGAGACTGGTGAAGCCAAACACGACAACGATGGCGTTTAAAGACAAACCGATGGACAAGACGCCAACTCGTTCGATTAAATCACTGATTCTTCCTGTAAAGCTGCCTGTAACAGGACAGCTCAATGAGGGCTGGGTTTACAGTTCGATTCATTAAATCCTGAATGACTTTTACATATAAATGTATTTTATCAGAAACGTCAGAATCTCAGGTTAAAGCTCACAAAACTATTTCAGCAAACAGCTCAAACTAGGGCTGGGCCATATCATACCGTTCACGGTAATACCGGTATAATGTTAGGCAACGATAGGAAAATGAAATATCGCGATAGAATGGGAGTAAAACGCGCATGCGCAGTGCCTTTGTTTTCATACGCACATGGCCGATTGTTGAGTGAAAGAGATGAACCAGAATTGGTTTGTAAAAATGGTGCAACTTCAGTGATGTGGAACTGGTTTGGTGTTTGTCCGTCAGATACACAACAAAGCACATTTTTTTGCAGAACATGCAAGCGGCCGTCGTTATTGTCGTATTTGTCGGACTAAGATGCTCTGACCTGCACTCAATCTACAGCAGGCGGTGCTGGACCAAGGCCAGGAAGATGGTGAAGGACCTCAGCCATCCCAACAACAGACTGTTCTCTCTGCTGAGGTCAGGAAAGCGATTCCGCTCCCTGAAGACCAACACAGAGAGACTGAGGAGGAGCTTCTTCCCGCAGGCGATACGGTCTCTCAATCACACCACCACACAGTACTGACCCACACATATGGTTCTTACACACACTGGACCTTCTGGACTTTGTTTTTGCACAACACTGGACATTATATTCTTCATTTCCGGTTAATACTTGTACAGCTGCTGTTATTGTGTATATATTTATTTATATTTATATTTCTTCATACATTCTTATATAGTTCTATATTGTGTATTTTGTTGTACAGTTATTTTATTTTCAACTTTAATTTATATATTTTATCTTATTCTCCCAGTTAAATTTACCCTTCATTCTAATTTGTGTTGTACAGTTATTTCATTTTTAACCTTAATTTATATTTTATTCCTTCCTAGTTAAATTTACCCTTTTTAATTTTTCATATTTATTTCCTATCTTATTCATAGCCTTTTCCTTTTTTGTTTTCTTTAGGTCACGAGCAGTTGTCCAAGCATTTCACTACATATCGTACTGTGTATGACTGTGTACGTGACAAATAAAATTTGAATTTGAATTTGAATTCTTAAAACAAATCTCCTAAACTCCGTATCATCTGCAACGACCACATTGAAGCAGGAAACTAAACAGCAGTGACGTTTGTAGGGTTACTGAAGTTGGGCTAGCTGTATATAATGATGTGCTACGTGATCGCTAGCGACACAGCTATGTTAGCATAACATAAACAGTGAAGCTGGAGGACGAACACTAACACTTTTCCACTTATAAAAGTTAACGTGAAGGTTCCTCATGGTTAGAGACAAATGCAATCGCATGGCAGGATGCTGTAAACGGACCAAACTTCAGTCAGGAGAACAACTGAGATAATCCATCCACAATACGAGGTTAGTCATTAATATACTGCAACAACATGGGAATAGAGCAGCTGCCAGAGAATTCAACATTAATGAATCAATGGTACAGAAGTGGAGGAAGCAAGAAGAATGAGTTTAATAAAGTTTGATTTATCTGACTGCTTTGTTTCGCTTAATGTGCCTTATAATCCCGTGCACCTTACGTACTGCACACTGCAGTTTAATGTTGCAAAGCACCTCTTTTTAACTTCAGTGGATATTATACATGGTTATGCTCAGGATATGTCAGCCCATTTCTACTGGAAATGCCTTTTGGTTAAACTTTCAGCAAGGAATTTGCATTTGCACTGTTACATTTTTATAAAGCTTTAATGTACATAAAAACCAGCTTCTTGTTTAAGTGAAAATAAATGGAAGGTTGTCTTTTTGCGCTAGTAATGTTGTGGAGTTGTATTTTGTCTCGCATCAATTATATCGTCAGTTATATCGTTATCACAAATTTTCAAATATATATCGTGATAAATATTTTTGGCCATATCGCCCTGCTGTAGCTCAAACAATTAAAGAGCAGGTAAAAACGTGGAAAGAGAGCGTGGATCGTCCACAGACGCCGTCGGCGCTGAGAGTCGACGGCTCACAGATCCTGAAGCTGCAGGTTTCGTCACTCTGACCAACACTGACTGAACCAGCAGCAAAAGAAGATCAACCTGCGCTTCACGTTTGATAACCATGCTCATGAGCTCCCTCTGACTTTGGCTGCTGTACTTCCTGCACAGCTCTCTCTCTCTCAGCACTCAGAGACCAGTTCACCATCAAATCTCTGCTTCCTGCATTATTCTCTGTTTATTAGCCACCAGTCTGCTGCTGTGTTCAGTGCTGTCGGCCTCTGACAGCAAAGCTTCGTCTCTGCTGTTCAAACTGAACGAATGGAAACAAATGACTGCTCAGCTGTGTCTGTAATCAAACCTCATCAGGTCATGTTCACATGTTCATTCATGGTTTGCTTCAGTTTTTGATCGACTGCAGAATATTTTTAAGGTTTTCTGCTATAAAAAGCCAGAACAGGAAAACCTGCTTCATGTTTCTCTGTTGGATCCTCAGTTACTCTGCTTATTCCAAGGTTTAGAGGGTTCTTTGGACAGCACACATCTAAATGATCAGAATTATATTATTTCTGACAGTCTGAGTCAAAAATGAGCTGAATTGAATCAGTAATGATACGAGCTGTAAATAAGAGCATTGCTTTGACATGTGATAACAGAAACACACAAACGTGACGGAAAATGCGTACGAAACAATAAAACTGTGTAATGATACAGTTACAATAAAAAAAAGCTTCAGTAACAGTCAAATCAGACTGAACACCATCCACAACCACAGATGGAGCGGTTTGATCAAAGAGCCGGGACCAAAGAGCCGGGACCAAAGAGCCGGGACCAAAGAGCCGGGACCAAAGAGCCGGGATCAAAGAGCCGGGACCAAACAGCCGGGACGCAAAGCGAAGACCCGGAGAAACGTGACCAAAGAGCCGGGATACACGGATCAAACAGGGAAGACCGGGAACAAAGCCGACAAGGCCGGCCAAGCCGGATCAAAGCCGACGGCCGGGCACCCGGCC
>NW_024582903.1:47214-52736 GCF_018398535.1 Haplochromis burtoni
CAAAGAGCCGGGACCAAACAGCCGGGACCAAAGAGCCGGGACCAAAGAGCCGGGATCAAACAGCCGGGACCAAACAGCCGGGATCAAACAGCCGGGATCAAACAGGTCTCTTTTACATGTTTGGTGTTCTTGGTTTGAGGCTCCACCATCGGGGCAGGGGTCAGAGCTTTGTGACCTGGCCTGGTGTCCCTCAGGGCTCCAGTCAGCGCCCCCTATGACTCTCATGTGTGAGCCGACAGCGTGTTGCTGAAGAATGAAACTCACGCTGGGCGTGTGCTTCAGCACTAACCGCATGGCGCTGTGACGCTCACAGGAAGTGAAACACCGCTGAAGGTCCATTTACCTGTTGCTTTTCGACCCACCCCCACCCTCCCTCTGCAGGTGTTTTTCCCCTCACCTGTTTGTAGTTCTTCACATCCCAGACCTCCATCTGACCTCGCAGGTTACCGAAGCCGGCCAGGATCAGGATGTGGCCCTGAGGGCTACAGACAGGGAGACAGACAACATCCAGCAGTTTAAGGTTTGACATCCAGCCTGATTTCCCCTCACAGTTAAAAGCTACCAATCAGGTGCAGCCTCTCACAGGAAGCATCCCATCCTACTGACTACACTAGGTCAGCAGGTTTGGTAGCCGTTACCCACCGAGGAGCCAACCACGTTTTCTGCTGCGGTGATACGACGCTTTTCCATCACGTACCGACCTCCTCCTGAAGACGCCGTATGGCTGAGCCCCCGTCACGGTGGCATCATTAACAGACGTGACCAAAGAGGCGACAACACGCCGTCGAGCACAGGCGGATTCTCACCTGTAGTACGCTGCGTTTCGCGGTCCGGTCCCAAAGTCGTAGACGGGGTCACATTTGAGGTTGAAGACAGTGGCTTTGGCTGGCATGAAGCCATACACCACGCAGAACTCGGTGGAGCTTGGACTCCACGCCACGTCGTAGATTGGGCCGTTCTTCGCTGTTTCAAAGCGATAAAGAAAAGTCGTTACACAAACATTTCCTGTCGCTATCGCCATATTTTACCCCTCAGGTGACCAGCGCTGGCGCTGCAGCGAGAAGCTAAACTGGGAAGTAAAAGGAGGATTTACACAGCTGGACCAGCGCCGTCTCTCCGTTAACGCCGAGGTAATGCAGCGTCTGCTCTCCATAGTACGACGCGCCAGTTTTATCCACTTCAGTACTCGCCGTCACCAGCACGGCCGAGGCTGCGGGAAAGACAGGCAGGTTAACGTCAGCGCTCACAGGGGTCACGGTTCTAGCTGTCGGGACTCGGGACGCTTACCTTTCTTGTTCCACTGCATCATCACTCGGTCAGCCTTGAAGAAGCTCTTGTTGGCGAGCGCAGCAGTCGGCCCTCCAAACGCCGGGTACTGATACAGGCGGACGAACGAAGGAGCTCCTTTGCTGCCCGGAACGTAGACGGCGACCTGACGGAGACAGACGGTGGGTGGGACCATGTTCAGGTAGAATGAACTATGCTGCTGGACGCTCCGCTCACCTTGCTGGGCTGACCTCCAGGCGACAGCGCAAAGTCGGACACCTTCTGCATGTGGAGCTTGTTGGCGATGGAGTCTGGGAAAAACGATGGCGCAGACATCAGCTGCTGGTTTCACAGCGACAGAGCCGCTAGCTACCACTGCACGCGTCCTTACCAAAGTCGTTGTCCTCATAGAAGTGCAGCTCGTTGTTGACGATCCTCACGCAGATCTTCTCGTCTTCAGACCAGCTGGGACACCTGCAGACCACCACAGACATCAACACTGACAGGCAACAACCAATCAGTCGATCAATCAATCAGTCAGGGTGCGTCAGGACTCACCACGACTCAACCTTCTTCTGATAGAGGGCTTTGATGAGTCGTCCGCTGCGCAGCTCCCACAGCTGGAGGTTGGCTTCCCCCTGAGGACTGTCCTGAGTCTCTGCAGCGTCACAGAGTCAACTTTGTTTAAACAGCACCGTTCACACCGAACACACTGAAACACGCCAATCAGCAGAAAAACTGATAATTTAGATTCAGACACAGCAGCTTTCCTCCTTAAAAACCGTTATCTGCAGCAGGCCACACCCCCACACAAACTAAAGCCACGTGCCACTGACACCTGAAAGGGTCAGTGTGGGTTTAGCCCACACAGGAAATGTCCCTTTCCACCAGACTCCATTCACAAAAACAGTCATTTAACCTCAGAAAGTCTTTACCTGTGAATTTTTCTTACATAAAAAAGTAAAAACAGCTCCACCAGGTGTGCAGACAGCCCTCACCTGTAAACGCCTACAGAACTCACTTTCTTTGTTTGGATAAAATTAAACATGCCATGCTGCAGGAGAGAGGCTCCGTGCAGACACAGGCACACCTGCCTGCAGGAGTATCTGCGCAACCGGTCTAGTGTCACTGTCTCTGCGACTGAGCGTGAACTCCGAGTGCAGAGGAGAGTCTGCAAACAGCTGAGAAATGTTTATGTCACATGACATCAGTCTACCTGTCTGGGTGTAGAACGTAGGTGTCAAACTCTGGCCCGCGGGCCAAATTTGGCCCACAGCCTCATTACATTTGGCCCGCGAAGCCTATCTGACTATCAGAGCTGGCCTACTGGTATTATACAGCTAATATATATATTGTTTAGTATTAAGCTTTGCTTGTTCCATATTCAGTTTTTCAGCAAAACGTGTTTGAGTCCATAAGAAAAGATTCATTCTCATATCTGGAGGAATAAATATATTTCAATAAATATTAATGTTAGCCCGCGACTTTGTTCCAGTTTTGAATTTTGGCCGACTGTGTATCTGAGTTCGACACCCCTGATGTAGAAGGACTCGTGACCTCATGTGAACTTGTTTTATCTCTAATCTCTCTACGGACGTGAAACTCCCTCTTCTTCTCTTACTCGTGTACAGTTGCCAGGTAACCAGGATGTTGTTGAGTGGAGAAAATTCCAGCAGGGCTGTCTTCGGGAGGTCAAAGGTCGACACCACAGCGCCATCTGAGGGGTTCACGATGGAGACACTGATGTACAGGCAGACAGAGGGTTAGAGGTCAGACAGGGTGCAAGACAGATGTTACTCACAGGGATGGAGAAGCTCCTACTTTTGTCCGTTACACCAACCAAAGAGTGTCCCGTCTGTGCTGAAGGTCACACATCTGCTGGGCCGGCAGTCCCTGCCACACACACACACACACACACTGTAAACAAACAAACTGTGTCCGTGTGTGTTGGTGACAGGGTGTGTAGGGGGCAGGGTTACCTCTGGAAAGCTGCATGTGGCTCACAGTGGGGGGGGCCTCGGAGCAGAGACGTGCCATCGGATCCTCGCACTGAAACACAAACACACCAGAAGTATGTGGACGGCTCACTGACGCGTCTGTGACTCCTGAGCACTGACGTTAGCTCAGCGCTGTGAGGGACGGTCTCACCGTCATCGATGCTCTCTAATATTTTTGGACTTTTTTTAGTTGTTCATTCCTACAATGTTTATCCATAAGACCTCAAATGTAAAACTGATTTTCATCTGAGCTTTTATTTTATTTAACTGTCATTTGAATGTAAACATTTTAAGTTCTTTCTTTATGTTCGCTGGATTGTAGTCATACTGTTATGAGTCAACATGTCTTCGTGTTTACGGAGATTCTGAGAATCTGTGAGACTGAAATTAAATTACAAATTATTCTTGCACCTGTTACTGTGAACAGGTCAGATTAAAGCGGCTCGCTCCTTCAGCGGTGAGATGCTGTTGAAAACAGATGCTTTACATCAGAGGTGTCCAACTCCAGGCCTTGGGGGCGTGTCCTGCAGGTTTTAGATGTGTCAGCTGATTAAAGTGGCTAAATGACGTCCTCGCCATGTGTTGAGGTTCTCCAGAGGCCTGGTAACGAACTAATCATGTGATTCAGGTGTGCTGACCCAGGGTGAGAACCTGCCAACACCGGCCCCCGAGGCCTGGAGTTGCACACCCCTTTGGTTGCAGCACGGTGGTTAGCACTGTTGCCGCACAGCAAGAAGGTCCTGAGTTCAATTCCACCATCAGGCCGGGGTCTTTCTGTGTGGAGTTTGCATGTTCTCCCCGTGTTTGCGTGGGTTCCCTCCGGGTACTCCGGCTTCCTCCCACCGTCCAAAGACATGCAGCTTGTGGGGATAGGTTAATTGGAAAAATCCAAATTGCCACTAGGTGTGAATGTGAGTGTGAATGTGAGCGCGAATGGTTGTTTGTCCCTGCGACAGACTGGCGACCTGTCCAGGGTGGACCCCGCCTCTCGCCCTATGACAGCTGGGATAGGCTCCACCGCCCCCCGCGACCCTGAAAAGGATAAGCGGAAGCGAATGGATAGATGGGTTGCGACCATTGGTCTCAGATATCAACATAGTTTGGAATAAACCGAAGAGTAAAAGAGGCCCTGAAAGAGCTCCATTTAAAAATCCTTTAATATAACGAAATCACGATTGAACCAAAACAGTGTCACGTGAGTTTACAGCAAACGCGGCGTTTGAAGCGCACAGCATCGCCTCGCACATCGGCTCTAACACAGACCCTAACGTAGCTGCTGCTCTGCTGTTGTTAAGCTCTTTGTACCCGAAACCTCACTGACGTGAAACAGAAAACAGCGTGGTAAAATTCAACCAGCTCAGTTTTATTAACGGAAACACGCACGGGCGTTATTTTACAGCCGAATCAACCCAAAGACTCCACCGATTTAAAAACATACAACACTTTCATTGCGAGCGCACGTGACTTTGTTATATTCGCACAAATTAATATTTTATCCGATTCCTCACTGGGTTTGGCGGGCTGCTGGCTCTACCTAACAGCGCGGAGGCTTACGCTGGTCGTGGCGGATGTGTGACTTTGTGTCGTTGTCCGTGGGTTTTAAAAAGACAGACATTTTTATATAAATCAAAATAAACAAAAATGTACCCACCTGCCAGCAACGGGACGGGGGGCGCCATGTTTATTGTGCCGGAAGAAGAAAACAGCACCCCGGAAATGCTTCAGACCACCGAGAGGTGGGTCTATCAGCGCCACGTCAGCAGACAGTCAGTGACACGTCGTTAAAAACTGAAAAGAAGACGCTTACTTTATCATTTATTAACATGTAATTAACGATTCTCTGATAATCGCGAGCTTATAAGATCAGCCACGTTCAACAATTATCATTAAATATCATTTCTTTTTGATGTAAATTTGAGGTCAAAGTTGCATCAAAAATGTCGGAAACTGACTAAAAGGGATTCCGCTTTTGCTTTCAAAATAAAAGGCATCTGAAAGCGAAGGAAGGGTAGGAAAAATGAAGGACCTCAGTCGAAAGGTTTCATTTAAATCAGCTTTATAAAAACAACAGTTTAAACAGTAACACTGAAATGGCAGGTGGTGAGGGTGGGTAGATGCGTCTCTAACAGCATCACCATCAACACAGGAGCACCTCAGGGATGTGTCCTCTCGCCACTGCTCTACTCCCTCTACACTTCAGACTGTGTGGCCACCCATGGCTCCAACACCATTGTGAAGTTTGCTGACGACACAGTGGTG
>NW_024582903.1:53643-86120 GCF_018398535.1 Haplochromis burtoni
TACATTTCACTGTGTGTTATACTTGTATAACTATGCATGTGACAAATAAAGAACCTTGAACCTTGATAAATCCACAGTGGAGAGGGGAACTTTTTCAAACACACATTTTATCAGAATTTTCACTGAGTCTGTAATTGTTTTATATGATTGTAAATAAATAAATTGTATGGCTATTAAAAAGATAAAGATGAAAAAATGTGAACCTTTCCTTTTGACTGGTTGCAAGTCATTAAAGAAAACTGATAATAAACAATTCAACCTGTTTTATACTTTATAAATTACAGCCTTCAAATTAAGCAACTATAAAGGATTCAAAATAAAAGCTAACAGATATTACATCACAAGTTATTACGACACAGAAAGGATATAAACTTGATTTAAACATGATAAAAATGGAACCACGTCCTCTTGAACGGCAGACCACAGCTGGCTTTAATTTTGAAAGGGCCTGCAGGAAATCATGTTTGCGCAGTAAGGCGCTTTCCATGGAGTGTGGGCGTGACCAGCACGAAAGGGGGCGGGACATCAGGTTTTTGAGTACGTCGACAAACAAGAGTCGGTCCCAGTGCGGAGCGACGAGCGCGAGGACGAAACGACGATAAACAAACACACAAACAAACAAACAAACAACAGCGACGACAAGATGGTGGCCAAACAGAGGATCCGCATGGCGAACGAGAAACACAGCAAGAACATCACGCAGAGAGGAAACGTGGCCAAGACCACGGTGAGTAAAACCGTCATCATCATCGTCAGGGCGAAGAGCGAGAGCCGAAACTGATCGATAAACGATCAGAAACCGATCGATCGCGTCAGGATCCGTCGTCAGGTCCAGTCAGGCCAACTTCAGGAGCACTTCAGCTCCCCTATAGACAGGCTGTAACAGATGGGTTTAAAAACAGGAAAGGTCAAAGGTCAAAGATGATTGTTTTAAAGGCGAGACGCTTTAAAAGTGTCTCTACCGGAGAGTAAAGCGCAGGTATTGATCACAGGTGATCGAGTTTAGAGCTAATGTGACTCAGAAGTCTGAGAATTCCAGAGAAACGGGCTGTCCGTGAAGGCAGCGCACTTGGAGCTGGTCCCAGCAGGCCTGGGAGAAAGGTGGGGTACACCTGGACAGGTGTCAGGTCTAGTTTCAGTCACAATCAGAGTCAAACCCACAACCTTCCTGCAGCGAGGCGACCGTGATAACCGCTGCTCCACCCAATCCACAATAAACACAGATCGGGATGAGCGTGATGGGCTGATCAATAAATTGTGTGTGTTTCAGAGGAGCCTGACTGATGACAAAGGTGTGGGGCCGTGGCTGCTCGCCCTCTTCATCTTCGTCGTCTGTGGATCAGGTGAGTCCTCCTCTTCGGTCATAAAGGTCTGCTTCACGCTGACGGCTCGTTCATTGTGTGTTATAAACGTGTCCTTTGATTTTCTGGTTTATGAAAGCTTTAAATAACTGTTGACTAAAGAGCTGGAAATGGGTGGGGCCTGTCCCTGTGATGTCATGGCACGCCGTGCTGCTGTGACCTTTAATTGATGACGAGCACCTGGTGCTTCAGGTGTGTTTGATCAGGGTGATCTGAGCACGCTCAGACGTGATCACAGAGGTCGTGTCAGATTATCTTTAATGGAAACTACTTTTAAAAAATATATTTAAAATAATATAAAATCAAAGGGAGAAAAATGCTTTAAAAAGTTCTGAAAATGTCATAAATATTTAAATAAACTGAATATTTTAACTTTAGGGCAAAAAAATCGCATTAATACTAAAAGTAAGTTTGTTTTTTGAATAAACATGTAAACAAATTCTTTAGATAACATCAAAATGATGAAGAATCACATTTTCCACGTGAAATCATTTTTCACATAACTCGAGTGGTGTGAATAAAATCACCAGTGATTCTTTTATTCTGAACGGATTAAAGACAAACGTGAAACGCCGTAACGCTGATGCCTCGTCTGTCCCGCAGCCATCTTCCAGATCATCCAGAGCATCAGGATGGGCATGTAGAGTGATGTCATCAACGGGGGCGGGGCCACGGAGGCGCGGCGAACGCCAGCACCA
Source organism: Haplochromis burtoni (assembly GCF_018398535.1). NCBI lineage: Eukaryota > Metazoa > Chordata > Actinopteri > Cichliformes > Cichlidae > Haplochromis > Haplochromis burtoni. The sequence goes on from NW_024582903.1 coordinate 55,703, forward strand.
TCAGAACACCGTGTTGCCGCCCCAACCCGACGAAAACATTCCTGAACTCTGACCACCGTCACCTGAGCAGACCAACCCCCTGCCCCCCTCTCAAACAAACCCCGCCCCCTGACGCCAGCCTGTTATCTGTTGATTTAACCTGTCGCCACCCGCTGTCCTTCTCACAGTGTTCATGTTTCACTCTGTGCCTTTCTGTGTTTACCTGAGCTTTGGCCCCGCCCCCCTGCGGGGCCAGCTGCAGACCAAAGTGATGGTGGCGTCTGGACATGAAGGTCTTTTGAATCAGAAGGTAGTGAGGAGCTCACAGGTGAGCCTGCACCGTGTGCAGCTGCACCTGAACATTCCCGATCACTCAATAAAGTTCACTTTGAATACGGAGCACCGTGTGTGTGTCGTGTCTAAGCCCCGCCTTTCCTCGCTCACCAAGTCAAAGCTGTCGGCACGATCGTCTCTAATCAGTCATCAGGCCTGAGACGGCGACTCCGTCAGAGTCAGACCTCTGTATCTGTGAGTGTAATCAGATTACACTCACTGTGCCTTACTGTACAGTCCCTGATTACATCACAGCGATCAGTCGGCGGTCACTGGTGGGTGTGACGGTGTCACAGTCGCAAAGACGATGAAATTATTTGCAGACTGAAACTGAAACGAGGGTGTTTACAGTGTAATCAGATTACATTTAACCTCACAGGTGGAGAGTCAGTCGCTGAGTGATGTCACAGATTTCAAATCAAAGGTACCGTTAGGATTCACGCTCTGTGACGAGGACCGTCAGCTGTTCCTCTGAAGTCTGTGATGATGTCATGAACTGACTGATCAGCTGATCAGTGTTGAAGCTGCTTCCTGGATCAAGGCCTGTGCTGACCTCTGACCTCTTACTGTGCTGTTACTGTGACCAATCAGGTCTGAGCAGCTTTGGCTAAGTTGGTTTATCCTCCAGGGGGCGCTGCAGGGTTAGAGCTAGGGTAACCCTAACCCTCACTTTAGGACCAGGGCCCCGTTTCAGGAAGCCGGTTTAGAAAACTCAGAGTGAAAAACGACACTCACGGTTGAGTAACCCCGAACTGTCCAACTCGGAATATTCGGTTTCAGAAAGGCTGATAACAATTAGTTCAATCAACGCGGAGTTGCCACAACCCCAAGTGAAGCGCGCGCACGAGGATATTTAAAGCCCCGATTAGTGGAGCACAGATTAAGCGAGTCACCATGGAGACGGAGGGAAAGAAGGCGCGGGCGACGTATTTCACAGCGCTCGAGGCGGAAATTCTGATGGCAGCATATGCCGACAGCATGCACATCATGCAGAAAAAAAGCAACACAGCCGCAGCTGCAAAGGAAAGGGAGCATGCATGCAAAACATAGCCGACAGAGTCAATGCGTGAGTGTTAATTTAAACATTGATCTAGGGATTCCCACCCATTTAACACGTTCTTTCATTATATGTTACCCCATTTGTCCTTTTCTACATATTAATATGTGATGTGATGTGAGCGCAGGTGCAACCCAACAGGCCCCAAACGTACCTGGCAGCAAGTAAAAATGAAATATAAAAATATAGTCCAAACAGGTAAGGTGTAATTGTATTATGAGCCATAGTGTCTGTGTGTCCTATGTAAATCAATTGCAGTTAGAGGCCACAGTAATTTCCCCTCTGTGAGCACTTATTGAAACTATCTGAGCACATCACAAGTACATATTTGCTTACTCTGTGTGCTCAAATGTGTGCCGTCACAGCCAACAGAAAAAAAGCGGAGGCCCGGAAAACAGGTGGGGGTCCTCCACCACCACCACTCACAGAGGCTGAGCAGTTGGCCCTCAGCCAAAACAGTGGGCGCCCTGTGGCCGAAGGCATCTCTGCGGGGACATCCTCTGTGGCAACAACCCCACAAGACACAAGTGCCTACATAAGGGGTAAATCCAAAACAATACATGGCATACATCCAGTCTGCACAGTCACCTTGACCAATATGAACTATGTCGTAGTGAAGTTACTGTCCTACTGACAGAGAATGACAGTCATCAAACAGTTAGGTGAATAAACAACACTGAGACACTTGGAAACTGTCAACGTGCTGCACGGGTGAGGGCCCAGGGAGAGACCCACACACACACTGAGCTGCAGTGGTACGTCTCTATTATGTGCATAGCGGTGTCCGTCAATTTTGCATACGTGTGTGTGTGTTAACCCCCCACAGGGTGAGCTCCCTGTTCCAAGAGACAGAGCGAGGAGTACATTCCGTACCCTCCCCAATGAGTGTAACATATGAACATATACCTCAATGCAACATAGAGCTCATGAAGGCGTTTCCACCCTGACACCCACTGATCTTGCCCCCCCTCAGTGTCGGTTGTCTCTGAGTGACAATGAGGTGTATGGTGATTGGTATGTCTGGTAATTGCCATTTGCGCCCACATGAGTCATGAGTGACCTGTATGAACCCCATATTCCCCCAGTTGACGGTGATGGTGTACTGCATCTGGTGCAGCCCCCTGTTGAGCCAGAGCGACATGCAGTTGTGAGTACTCGTAATACTCCACAGACTACATGTGTCAACAGTGGAACAGCAATGTTGTTAAATGTCCCCACCACAGGCACATGATGACGAAACAGTGACAGCTGCTACAGAGGAGGCCGCATCAGAGCCACACTATGAGGTATACAGTGTACAGTGGAAAATATAACAACTGACTACAATGTGGCACTATGATGACACCATGGACCTACTATGTCCCCGGCAGGGTGATGCTGCAAATGAGGGGGAAGAGGGTCCAGCCACTCCTACAACGAACCTTTCCTCAGAGGGTTGTCCAGCACACATTCACAACCAACCTAAGTAGGCATGTACTATGGATGCCAATGCTATGTCCTTTGTTGCAATAGCTCCCTGTAAAGCAGCTGTATAGAACATATCTGGCCAGGAAGATAAGGAAATGTGATATGAAAATGGTACACCTCCAGCTGCAGATCCAGAAGTCGAAGCTGGAGATTGAACTGCTGGAACAACAGTTAAGGGTGGGTGGAGTGATCATAGATGGACGAATCATGTCAGTGTTTGTACAACATACTAATATTCGCATTTATTCATTGTGCACAGGACATACAGGGTGAGCAATAAAGCAAGTTGACCACAGTATCTGTGTATTTGTCTTGTGACATGTTGGGTTGCCGGGTCACAGGAAATGGTTGTGGCATATGGTGTCTCTGACTGCTCTCCCATCCTGTACGTTCGTGGGTGGGTCAGGATGTTCATCATGTGGATCACTGCTGTCGTCTGGTTCAGCTGGACACTGTTCACCTCTGATCGTGGCAATGTTGTGTAGGATCACACATGCCACAATAATGTCACATGCCCTTTCTGGGGTGACTCTGAGTCCACGAAGGCACTGGAACCGGGCCTTGAGCATTCCGATGGTCATCTCAACTCTGGCCCGTGTCCTGCAATGGGCCAGATTATAACGCTGCTGTGGGCCCGGTTCAGGGTCAGGGTAAGGGGTGAGCAAATAGGGTAGACATGGGTACCCCCTATCACCAAGCAGGTGGCCAGTGAACTCTCCTAGGACAGAAGAATACATGTCAGTGCAAACGTCCCTGTGGCAATTGGTCTCTGTATATTTCACAGTTACTTCGACCCACCATGTCCAAATCTGTTGCTCAGTGTACATTCCCGGAAGATCCGTGAGTCATAGACAGAGCCTGGCCACTTGGCTTCCACATTTGTGATAATGTTGGCAGCATCACATATGATCTACACAGTGCAGAGAACACAAATTAGCATCCATTACCATGATGCCATCACTTGTTGGTGTGAAATGCTACAGGGAATTATGTACCTGTACATTGATGCTGTGGAAGGACTTCCTGTTCACAAAGTCTCCTTCATTTGCTGAGGGTGCAATGATTGGAATGTGAGTGCCATCTGTACAGCCAATCACGCCTGGGAACCCTGAAAATTTATGTACCATATAAGTAGTAGTTCACATATCACCACATCATACATTACGTTTAGGTCATCCTGATACCTGCAATTTTGTGGCATCCCTCTTTGATAAATCTTGTGGGTCTGTGACCGGGGAACACAAACGCGTGCAGGAGACGTTTCAGTGCAACTGTAACAACCTGACTGCCCGACAGACGGTAGCCTTGGAAACGTGCTCAGCGTCACCGATATTGTACAGGAAGCTCCCGTTTGCAAAGTAACGGAGTGCGGTACAAATAATATGTAATGAACTGAGAGCATGTCCGCGATGTGTCACATGCGTAATATATGGCCTGAGGATGTTAGTCAAATAACTTATAGATTGTGCTGAAAAACGGTAACGTTCGCACAGAAACTCATCAGGTAATGATAAAATGTCCAAACGCGCTCTAATCACTCTCTCCCGGCGGAGAGCTCTGCGGACAATTTGGGCTTCGATATCTACCGGCTCTTCAAGGAAGGAGCACGCCATGTCTGACACTTCCTACTGTCAGGTTTCTGACAAAGGGGCGGAGACAGTCAGGGTTAGTTGTAGCAAACCTGCTAGGGGGCAGGTTAGCTTCACGGCGTGTGTCGTCATAGTGACTCAGTCAGGCTGCAGCTGAACTCGCTTTGTGAAACCGAAGACCCAGAGTTTTCGTTAACTCAGGGTATACTTACTCAGAGTTTGCACTAAACTGGCTTCCTGGAACAGGGCCCAGGAGTAAAGGTCGTTGAAAGGGGAGGAGACATGCTGCTTCCAAATAGAGCGCCAGAGGGAGTGTACGCCCAGGGCGCCAAACAGGCTAGGACCGCCCCTGCTCCCGATGGATTAATAAAGTTTTATGTAATCTAATCTAATAACTTTGATCTCAGCCAAACCGATTTACTCACGAACAGACCTCCCTCTGGGCTTCTCTGCTTGGGCTGCTGCCCCCACGACCCGGCCCCAGATAAGCGGAGGAAAATGGATGGACGATGACATTTTTAAGTGACTTATGTATCATGTTTAACCTTTTCCAAATATGTGACGTCTTGATAAGCCGAGCAGATATTTGAAGTTTACACAGAAACATTCTCACCTGAAAATATCTTAAAAGTTTATTTTGTGACCCAGAAAGATTAGTAAGAGTAATATTAAAACTGAGCAGCTGCCACCATTGTTGGAAACACTATGAATGCTGGGAACGCGGGCCGCGAAGGATACACCGGACCCATCCTTCAAATCTGGAGAACAGGAGGACCCGTTTGGAGGAGTCTACAAATTTGGACAGCCTTCGCTGCGTCGCTGTAATCGGCCTCAGGACGATGCAGCCTATGAATTTGGACATCGCAGGTGGCAGCAGGGAGCTGCTGCAGTGTCCCTGTTGGCCCACCAGGTGGTGCTGTGTGAGTGAACCATGTTTTCAGGCCTCATTGATCAGCGTAAACAAACAGCTGATCAATCAATAATCTGCAGTCTGGACTTTTGAACATTTCAAACGTATTTTTACATAATTACATGAAAATAATAAAATGTTTCCATTTATTAAATACGATATAGAAACAACAACATGAATACACACATAAGACTGTGTGTGTGTGTGTGTGTGTGTGTGTGTGTGTGTGTGTGTGTGTGTGTGTGTGTGTGTGTGTCAAACTGGTTATGTACACTTTTGTCCTGAGCTGGTCTTCACTGTGAATACTTGTTTTTCATAGATTTTATTATAAATATTATTTTGTATCTTTTTACACTAAATGTACACAAGTTGAGTCTGTTCATCTGGAGGTTTCAGTGGGAGAAACGTTTCGTCATCATCAGCTGACGTCTTCAGTCTCAGCTGACTGCAGGTTCCAACCTTATAAACAGGACATTTGAACAATGACTGAAACCTGCAGCACTGATGAACAAAGGGCTGGGAGGTCACCTTCATCATAATTATGCAAATTCTCATGACCATTGATCAACAACCACTGATCAATAACCACGAGTCCCATTCACAGAGAGTTGGGGAATGGCTGCAATCACAGCATGTAAGATGGCGACAGATGAACCCTTAGGCCCCTCCTCCATTCAGAGATGGTCTTTGCCTTTCACGTAAATGGAAGCCACTCGCATCACTTAGTAAATGTGTTTTAATTCTGTCATTTGTTGTTTTTAGTTTACTTCCTGTTTGTCTCTCGCAGCTCTTGCTGATTTGTTTGTTTATTATTGATAATTGTGTAAAAATCAAAAATATCACAAAACAAATCTTTCATTTACTTTTAAAATATTAATATTTCAGATGTTTATTTTGTTTTATTTATTAGTTGTAGTTATTTATTTTATAATATTTAATTTGAGATTGTTAAACTTTATTTGTTTTTGATTTTTAAAATGATTTTGTCGGTTTGTTTGTGTCTGCAGGGTGAGCGACCCACGCTCACCCTGCAGACACTCTTTGTTCTCAGGCCTTTGTTTCCACAGACATCAGTGTCTCTCGCACACACACACACGCAGACACACACACATTCATCATCCAACCCATTTCTTTAAAGTCTGACCTGTTTTCATCTGAATATTTGGAGCACCCTCCCCCTCCCTCCCCCCAAAGAGAGCATGGACGACCTGAGAGCGTCTCAAACCTGCGCTCTCTCTAACGGCCACCAGGGGGCTGGACCTCTGAGAACTCGTCCCTCGTACGAGCTGCGTCCAGCAGGAGAACATTTATTAAAATGTTTCTGTTTATTTCTGTAATTTGTCAACAAAACAACAAACAAATGTCACACATTAAGGACAGAAAGAGGACACCACCAGTCTACTGGGTGAAGGACTCACACCTGTCATAGCGTCCATCACTCGCATTCAGAGCGCTGCCGTGCTGTTTGTGAGGCGGGATTAGTCTGAACTGTGAATCATGCAAAGCTGCTCTACGTCAGTCCAGCACTCAAACCGTGGCGGTGAGGACGGGCGGGCGGGGGAAACAGGAAGTGCACAAAGATGTGAAACAGCTTCCCCATGATGGAGGACAGAGGAACAGCGTCTGACAGGACACAAGTCTAAGCAAAGGTCAAAGGGCAAAGCGGGATTACATGACTGTTGTTGCTAAGTAATTAACTCAACCGCTGCAACTAAAGTGGGCGGGGTCAAACGCCACAGTTCCTACGGGCTACAGAAATATTCTCACGTAGATGAGCAGCAGGCTGCTTATCACCAAAACGCCATCCAGTCAGCTCAGTCACCACTTTACACATTGTGATGTCATTCGCAGTCATGAGGACGGGGCGCCGTGACATCACAGAGCTGCCAATGGTTCGTTGTTCTTTAATGTTTAAAGTCCCTTCAAGTCAGGAAAAAAGTCCACAGACGCCATGCTTCCTGTCAGGTCACTTCCTGTCTGTCGTCTTCAGCTGTTGGATGCCTGCTCCGGCTTCAGTCTGATAGCCCAGGAGTTTGCAGAGACGATGTCGCCGCGGCGATGGACGCGGCAGGTGTAAACGCCTTCGTTGAACTCGTTGGCGACGATACGCAAGTCTCGGTCCTTCATGACGATGTACCCTGGAATGGATGAGAGGATCTGCTCGCCATCTTTGTACCAGCTGCAGGAAAACCACAGACACCACAGACCTTTAAGCTTTCAGCTCCGCCCACAATCATTCAAACAGCTGTACAGAAAATGACCACAAGCCCCGCTCGTTAACTGTGACTCGTCCTGGCTCCTGAAACTCTCCGAGAAAGATTTTAACCTTGACGAGCTGTGTCCATGACCAGTGACGCCGCAGCATTAGCTTCAAAACATGAACAAGGAAAGTTTGAAGCCTGATCTTGAAAGTAGAGATAGTGTCTGTCTCCCGAATCCAAACTGGAAGCTGGTTCCACAGAAGAGGGGCCTGAAAACTGAAGGCTCTGTTATTGTAAATGTTATCAGGAAATGATCAGACAGGAAACTCTGTTACATGTTCAGTTTCTATGCCACATGTTAAAACAAGATCTAGAGTGTGGGTGGGTTCTTTTACATGTTGACAGAAGCCAGTTGAGTCTAATAACAGATTAAATGCCATGTTGAGGCTGTCATTCTTAGCATCTACATGTTAAAATCACCCACAATAATGATTACGTCAGCATTGATGAGCTGACCTGATTTTGGGGGGTGAGCGGGTGCTTTTGGTCCCACAGCGGAAACCCACCACCTTTCCCCGAGGAACCATCTTGATCTTCGTGTTGGCTGCCGGCGGTGTTGCTGTAGTGACCACCTCCAGAGGCTCTGCAGTGGGAACAGGATGGAGACGGGCAATGAGCGTCATGAGGGCTTCTGTGAGGGTGTCAGAGGTCAGAGGGGCCTCACCGTAGCAGAAATCACAGCGCTGAGGACAGTTCTTCTTCATGAACGTCTTCCTTCGCTCGCAGAAGCCGAGCCGAGCCCACGGGTCGCAGACTCGCTTCTTATCCAGACAACCTGCAGAGCGACAGACGTGTCCAGTCACTTAAACACAACAAACACACGTCACATGATGCAGCGGCATGTTTCCGCCTGTCTGCATCAGGGGATGTTTATTTCTGATCGGTCAGAGCAGTTTCCCCTCAGTCCACCTTAAATATCTCAAATGCATAAATGTGCTGTTTCCCAGCTTTGCAGCGAACAGCTGTAAACCTGACTGAAGCAGGAAGAGCTCGTTTCCGGCCGCGCTGGGGTTTACCGTAGAGTCTCTGGATGCCCCACACGTCGTCCTGGGCGATGTTCCTCTGTCCGGTGTAGGTGGCGTTGGGATGCATCAGAGCCTGAGGGTCTCTGGAGTGCCACAAACCCAGAGCGTGGCCGATCTCGTGTGCCGCCACCTGTACCAGGTCGTTCAGCCAGACTCCTGCAGGAGGAGATTTTTACATCCAATCATCATCATCCTCAGAGCGCCGGCTGCAGGATGGTAATGACGTGTTCTCAGAGGAGCGTCACTCCTGCTGCAGCCTCCTACAAACAGACCACGCCCACCACACTCGCACAATGATCTCTGAGGTTTCTGCTGTGCTCTTCCTGTCAGTCATGTTTCAGGAGTTTGTTTAGATTTTTATCATTTAAGAAGCATTGAGGAATAAATCCTGTCACGATATCAGCGCTGCTGTTTATAACACACACACATGTTATAAACTCAAAAAGTGAGGAACACCTAAAACAACATTTGTGCTGTTTCTTTCATCTCTCAGACTACGGTGGCCTTCTAGGAACACACTAAACACACACAGAACCATCCTACGTGCTCCAACCTTGTTTCCAGCTGAAGCGCGACTTCCCAAGGATCCAGAACTCGTGGTTGTCAAAGTGAATTTCTCCCCGTGGTGGCAGGAAGGCGTGCGCCAGCTCGCCGTTCAGCCCATCGAAACACGGGTGGAGAGGAGACCACCAGCAGTCCGTGTGGTTGAAGGTGTAGAAACCTGGAAATAGGAAACTGAAGTGGAACATCTCAGAGGACGAAAGCAGAGCTCCTCATCCTGCAGAGGATGTCCTTTCATGAGGACGACCTACTGAACGCACTTCTTTAGTTACCACCAGCAACATGTAGCTGCAGCCTTCACCAGCAGGGGGCAGAGTTTTACTCTTACCGCCGCTTCGTCCAGAACCTTCAGCTTGTCCAGCCCACTAGTAAAGGTTCGGCTGACTCACTACGCCATCTTGTGGTACAAACTGGTATAACACGAAACAACAGCCTGTCTCCATTTTAATATCAGCTGATATCTGTTCAACACAACATCGATGCCGTCTCTCCACCTTCTGTTGATACTTTGGTTGGTTTTTCTAAGGTTTGAATCACTTTGAACACAAAGTCACAATTACGAGGCAATTTTTAATGATATGGACTAATCTAAAATAAAGTACCTGTGACCTGTTTAGTGCCAGGGTTAGGGCTCTAATCCATCACTTTAAGCAGAAGTTGGCCCTTTTCAAATGAAGTCTCCCACACAGAGAGAGGTGCGTGTTAACCTGACCCTGCGGGTCCACAGCCAGTTAAACGTTCAGTCCTACCGATGGTGATGTCAGCGGTAGCGTTGCCGTCAGTGACCTCGGTGAAGGTCAGCGGAGACACGTCACTCCACTTTGTGAAGGCGATGCCGATGGCCTTCCTGGTGTCCTCCACATTCAGGGTGTTGGGGAACTTGATGATCCTGAGATGGAAGAGACAGACAGATAACTGGACTCTGATTGGTCCTCAGAGAATGATGCTCCGCCTCCTCTGATTTCAGTTGTGTGATTGGTATAGAAATACAATGGGAGGGCAATCAGTGAGGTAGGTACTCATCAGCATGGAATCAGGAAACAAACGAGCCAATCACGATGCTGCGCCATTCGCTTTCTTCATCGTCATCTATGAACGTTTTTCAGTCGTTGACAAAAAAACCCCCAAAAAAACTGGTTGTCAAAGAAAGGACAAAATGTTGTTCCAGTCACCCGGGCTCCGCCTGCTACCAAAGGCCCTTTACCTGCATGGAAGGAGCCAGAATGAAAATAACCACCCAAATAACTGCCTGCAGGCGTTACAGCGAAGGGTCCTGAGTGTCAAGATTGTTTCTAGACTTTGACCTGAGGCTGCTGCTCCTGCTGCCGACGATGAGGAGGAGGAGGAAGGGTTGGTTCCTGCGCTGTTTATTGGTTAGACTCTCGGACACCAGAGATTATTCTCTGCCTTGTGGTTTATATTCTGCTCTTTATTTTTGACTTGTATAAATTGGAGGCCGAACACGAGGCTCTGTGTGAGGGTCACTTTCTTTGTTCAGGCTCCTGCTGGGTGACATCCTGAATCACTGTAGATATGACAGCCAGCAGGCCCTCGGTATTAGCTTGAATTTCAGGCTCCAAATGTTTACCTTCATAATTAAATATTCTACACGTAGAATGTGCTTTAATACAAGCTGTGGCAGAGGTGCAGAGGTCCAACCAATAAACGCTGAAATGCAGCAAAATAATAGAAAGACGCAGAATTAGACGATGACGACATTAAATCATTAACTTACACATGATCTTAGAGGACGATTAGAGAAACAGAGCATTTTGAAGTTCCTGACCTTGTAAAAGCACACGTGATGACCTCAGAGCTTCACTGAATGAATTACAGGATGTTACTAAGTCTGTACAGGTGTTTCTCTACCTGTACGTGATGTTATGGTGAGTCCACTTGTGTCCTAGAGGGTTGATGGCATAGCGTTTGCTTCTTGCTGCTCGGTCCCCGAACACCTCCATTGATCTGCTGCTGTCAGACATCTGAAACACAGCAAACATGCAGCGTTAATAACCAATCAGCGTCCTTAAAATCAGTTGCAGTGCCTCTAGCGTCCAGCAGAGGCAGCAGTGAGTCAGTCCTCATAGACTCCCGTTTTTAAACTTTACAGCAGAATTAAACACGTTTACAGCCAGATACACAAACTGTTTGGTGTCTGTGGATACGCGACGTCTGGACCGTGTTTGTGCTGTTGGGGCCTTTGTAATGACATCATCTGACCAATAATATGTCTGCTGTGAGGTCACTGTACTAACAGAGCGTCCACAAGGCTGAGCTCCGGGTTTAATGCGGCAAACTGGAGGATTTTGATTGTATGGTACTGAGCCCTAACTGGCCCGTGTCTGTGGATGCAGACCAGCTCATGCCTCAGCCATGCTGGCTTTGCTGGCTGAGGCTGTTTTATCGAGCATGGCGAACTCCGTCTGGAGGTTTTCTGTTATTGATGATTTGACACCACCTCATAGGTCACATGAATGACTGGTTTTACCAAAGTCAGGAGCTGATGCAGCTGCAGCGTTTTGGCCCAGCAATAACAGGCTTCCTGACCTCTGTGAGTTCCTGTGACTATTTCAAAATAAAAGCTCAAGTCTCAGCAGCCGTGCATGATACGCTGTTCAAACAGAAACAGAAATACTGCAGCGCTCTAATGAAACAGGAGACTCTGGAAGGCTCTGTGCACAGATGTGGACACATGTGGCAGTAGGGTGATTCCATACAGATGTGAAACACTTCCTTCTTTGTCTCTTTCATGTGTGGCTTTGATGTGCTTTGATTCCCCCCCCTCCCCACGTTTCTGTCAGCCACATGTGAACTCGGCTGAACCTCCTTTGCCTCCACGTTTCACTCGTTAGAAAGTCTGCTCACACATCTGAGCGCTCAGACAGAAAGGACCCCACAGGCTCCACCCAGCGCCCCTTGCTATGTGGACACCACCTACAGGTTCTGCTTTGGCGCTGTTCATTCACACGTTTATGCTCTGCTCCCAGCAGCTGTTTGCTGTTACTGCAGGAAACTTGCAGAGCGCCATCTGGTGGACAGACTGTGCAACACCAACACTCCAAGCCTGGCTGAATGGTGTTTCTCCTGTTATCAGTGCTGACACTGACAGATCAGCTCACAGATAACATCAGCAGCCTCACGTTTGTGACACCGAACAGCAAAAATTGAATATTTGATCTGTTTCTGATCTGGATCGACTGAAGGAACCAAAACTGTGATAACGACGGGTGAGTTCAGACTGACAGCAGACTGCAGGTGATGCTAACACCCCGGGGACCTGAGTGTGACTGAGGAAACAAACCTAAGACCTGCCTGGAGTCCGTTTCACAGGAATCGTCAGACTTACAGAGTTTGATCAGATTTCAGACAGTAAACACGAAGAGACACGAAGCAGTAAACATTTTAATCAGCAGTGCAGGACTGTGTGAGGTCACCTCTATGCTCTGCAGGCTTTTAAAGGCTCATTCTAAATATTCAAACCAAACCAGTCAGCTATTTCATGGAAAATCATCTCAGCAAAGTCAACTTAAGATGTTTAAAGAATCATTGCAAAAGTTTTAATGAGCACAAAGAAATGGCAGAACCACAGAGACCACAAAACGTCTGCAAACGTCTTCAGAGAGCTTTGTGGAAAACAGACTCAGACCACATCACAAAGAGACGCAGCGAATAAAAAGATTACAGCGCAGACACACTCTCATCACGTTTCAATTTTGTTTCCTGACTTTAAATAGAAGAAAATCTTGTAAAACCGTTTCACAGATTTACGCTTCAGTGACTTTTCAGACCCAGAAATCAGCTCCCCACCCACTCTCACAAAAGCTGCAAACTGATGTTGGAGTCAGTTGCTGTCTGACCTTCAGGGTCCCTCAGCTGAGAGCCAATCACGTGACTCCAATCACGTGTTTTTTTAGTTTGATGTGTGAAAGAGTAAAAAACGCTCAGATTCATCTTCAGTTTATCGTCAGAGAGAAAGAAAAGCGCAAAATCATCTGAACTCAGAAACTTCATCATTTCTAAGTCTGAGCGAATAAGAGCCGGCTCCAGCGCCAGGGTGAAGAGGAGGGGGGTTATGATCTGTGTCTGACCTCGGGCTGACTGCGCGCTCTTTGTTCTCTCCCAGTTTGTCTGAAGTCGGTCCCGACACTGACCTTCATCATCACCATCATCATCATCATCATCATCAGCTGAACGGGGTCCATGGCGAGTCTCGGACCGCGTGCCCGTCAATATATCAGTCAAACAATCGATCGGTGAGCGCGTGCGTCATCCCACGGAGTTTCCAGGCGCGCAGATTTACGCACGCACACTCCGCGGAGCTAAAAGTCGCGCAAGCTCCACTTCAGGCAGAAAATCAAAAAGCGGGAAAGATCCGAACCCCGGAGACCCGACCCGACCCGCTCCGTGCGCGTGCTCAGCGTGGTCCGGGACCCGTGGGAGGAACGCGCTCCGCTGGGGAACAAACTGAGTGAAGTTCCCCGAGTGTCCGCTCGCTGCTGCAGCGGGGCTGGTCCGGAGGGGCGGGGTCAGGTGAGGAGACCAGTTTAACCCTTTCCCACCGGAACCACAGTTCTGTTTAAGCACTGAGCTCACTCAGCGGATAAACAAACCAGACCCGCTCCCGGTGTTTCCCTCTGGGGCCTCAAGGGCTCCAGACTGCAGGTTGGGCCACCCTGAGGTGTTTTCCCAGCAGCAGCGGTCCAGATGTGCAGCAGTTGTTTCGTCTCTGCTAAGAACATCTGTCCAAACACTCAACAGCTTCCTGTGAGGGAGACACGAAAACAGCAAAAACCAAAAATCGTTTACAAACTGAGAAATACTAACAAAACAGACCTGTAGACCTAAAAATACACACATCAAAAACTCCTTACAAATACTGCACTACTAGTACTACACACACACACACAAAGGTCCTGTGATTGAACAGATTGAACTCGCTGCAGGTTTCTATCCGTTTATGACTTTACAGAAATAATTAAGAGAAAAAACATGATGTGGGAGGATTCAGAAGAGAAACCTGCGATAAAACTCAACAACGTGTGGAGTTCCCCAAGGGTCCGTCATCGGTCCTCTGATGCTGATGGTCTGGCTTTATTGATCTGCTTCATGCCGTCTTTTGATGGGCCTTACATGTTTAGACTTTCAGTTTGGGGTTGAGGAGCATCCACAGTTAGCTGCTTATTCACACAGCAGCGATGGAAACATCCAGTCACGTTTTCTGTTGAGACTTGTGCTCTGAATGTGGTTGTGACCTTTTTTACACACCCACAGTCATTAATATTAAAGTATTGATTAATGTGGCTGAAGCAACAGAAAGACAAAGCCCTGCTGATGGATTAATTCTGGATGTCTTATTGCCTAAATTAATCTGGGGGGGGGGGGTGAATTAATCACTCCTTGCAGCCCCCTCAATACACCCCCCCCACCGGCTTGCATTGTTGTCTTGTTTATCTCTCCGCCCACACTTGGCGTCTCTGTCCAGCTCGCGGTCACCTTCACTCTGACAAAGTGCCTGCAGAGGCATCTTTAGAGGAGCTCATCATATGGTGCATGTTAAGCAGCTCATTAACACTGCATTGTGAGCTGAATGAGGTTTGAATGTTGGCAGCTGAGCGGCCTGGCAGATTCCCATCATGCACTACAACACTGCTGTGACCTCACACCGACTCACTCTGTGCTGGCAGGGTGAGAATCGATCGATACGTTGATAGAAACCTGAAACCAAAACTCATCCGAGAGGCAGTTTGTTAGAAAGTCAGTGATCTCCTGAGGAAAGTGAAGGTCAAACTGAGAGAAGAGCCGTGATTACGCTTTGGTCCCTGAATGTCTCATCATCACTCTTTCTTCACCCTGACGTTAGTCTGCAGGACTTGTATTTTCCACATTTCTCGAAGAGCTGCAAACACACCGTGCTCTCCGGCCAGGAAACGGTTCTGCAGCAGGTACTGCTGATACTGAGACTGCTGACATCACACGCAGCGCCATCCAACCTGTCTTTGTCTTTATTGTCACTATAAATACATGAAATATACTGAGATCAATGAGATCCTTTTGACAACAGTCATTCACATCATTGCACCTGTAACTCTAATGTGACACCATCACATGTGACGGTGGCAGAACGAGGTGGACGCACCTGAGCGGCATAAACGATCACGCTGTTCCTGCATTGAAAGGGTGAACGAGGTTTTTGGGAAGTGTTCAGCTGTGTGTGTGTGTGTGTGTGTGTGTGTGTGTGTGTGTGTGTGTGTGTGTGTGCGCGCGCAGCGTGACAGCCACAGAGTAATAACAGAATCCTGAAAAGTATTGAAATGTGGTCACCTCCGCCGTGTGTTTATCAAAGTGGACAAAACAGAAGAGATGATTGTTGACTTCAGAGCACGGAGAGATTACTGCCCACTGAACATCGTGGATCCTCTGTGGAGGTCGTCAAGAGCTCCAGATTCCTCGGTGTCCACCTGGTCCCTCAACACCAGCTCCATAACTAAGCTCTGCTTCCTGAGGAAGCTGGGAAAGCCCATCTCCCTCGATCCATTCTCACCACCATCTACAGAGAGACTATCGAGAGCATCCTGAGCAGCTGCATCACTGTCTAGATGGTAACGGCACCGTATCGGATCACAGTACCCTACAACTGTTAGTGAGAGCAGCTGAGAGGCTCATTGGAGCCATCACAGAGGCCTGTCACACCTGCTGCATCGGCAAAGCCACCAGCATCGTGGAGGACCCCACACACACTCTTCACCATTCACCTCTCCACTCGATTAAAGTTCACGTGAAGGTTCCTGATGGTTAGAGACAAATGCAATCGCATGGCAGGATGCTGTAAACGGACCAGACTTCAGTCAGGAGAACAACTGAGATAATCCATCCACAATGCAAGGTTAGTCATTAATATACTGCAACAACGTGGTCAAAGGAGCTTGCAAAGAAAAGCGTCTGGACTTCTTTAAGTTGCTTGAAGACGTTTCACCTCTCATCCGAGAAGCTTCTTCAGTTCTAAGGTCAAATGGTGGAGAGTCCCAGATATAAACCTAGTGGGAGTTTCCCCCCACAGACGGACAAAAGGACCCCCTGACCTTAGAACTGAAGAAGCTTCTTCAGACAAGACAGTAACATGTTACGCGTTACTGTAATCCATTACTTTTTTCAAGTAACGAGTAAAGTAAGGGATTACTATTGCAAAAACGGTAATTAGATTACCGTTACTTTCCCGTAGGAACGCTGCGTTACTGCGTTACTAAAACCGTGATTTTTTTGCGAGAATGTCTCATGACAGTGATCGTAAGCGAGTGCGACGTTCGTGACAACAGCTGTGTGCAGATCAACAATGGATCATATATCGAGTGCAGAGAGAGTATGAGCGTGCAGCGTTTAAAGCGTGGAAGTACTGACCTTACTTTGAGTTTGATTCCATAAAAAGTGACAAAAACATTGAGTGTCCGCTGTGCGTGGGAAGAAAACTTCTTTTTACAGCGAAAAAACCCCTAAACTTCCAACAAGCACCGAGTAGCTACGACGTAATGGGAAACTCACAGAGAAACTCGCGGATTCTTCCACTGACCGCGGCACACCTGCACCAGGGTAAACCCTCCGCCTACCCCACTCCTGCTTTACAGGTGAAAATAGAGCAACAGGACCGCTGAGTCTTTGACTTTATTTATTTTCTGCTGTGTTTTACTTGCATCTATTTGAAAGACTGAGTGTAAACACAAAAAATATTTTATTTTATGTGCTGGAATGTGCAGAAAATAGGTTTAAATGTTAAACTAATTTATTCCAGTCAGAGAATGTTGCATATAATTAAATTTTTGCTTGATGCATAAAGTTAAAAGATTAAAACTAATAAAACAAGTTTTAAAAAAGAGACTTTTCCATTTGATTACATTTTGTATGATGGATTATGCAGAAAAAGTAGAATTGGGCTGAAAGATCTATCTTATCAAGGGTCCCAATCCCAGTGCCCCGAGGGCCGGTGCCCTGCAGGTTTTAGATGTGTCCTTGATACCAACACAGCTGATTTAAATGGTAAATTACTTCTCAACATGTCTCTGAAGTTCTCCAGAGGCCTGGTAATGAACTAATCATGTGATTCAGGTGTGTTGACCCAGGGTGAGATCTAAAACCTGCAGGGACACCGGCCCTCGTGGACTGGGATTGGGGACCCCTGATCTATCGCTTCATTACCTATTGAGGGTGTAAAGTAACTAAGTAACTAATTACTTTCAAAAATAAGTAATCAGTAAAGTATTACTTTTGGGGGGGGAAGTAATCAGTAATTAGTTACTGATTACTTTTTTCAAGTAACTTGACCAACACTGGTCGTCAGCATACAGGTGATAGGAAATACGATTGTTACGCCTAATGATTTGGCCTAGAGCGAAAATATACAGCAAAAAGAGAACTGAACCAAAGACAGATCCCTGAGGGCCCCACAAAGCAGAACAGCAAAAGATCTCTCAGAAAAATGTGACATGAACCATTTTAAATCATCAGCAGAGGAACTCTTCTCCATTGTTTATGGGAATGTCCTAAAATCCAGGAATTTTGGAAAGATGTCATCAAATGTCTGACTGAAGCGTTTAAGGTAAAAATTCCTTTAAATGGTAAACTCTGTGTACTTGGAATATACCCAAGGGGATTTAAGCAACTGGAAAAACAAACTAAATTACTGGACTATGGACTACTTCAAGCCAGAAGAGCCATTGCACTAAGAGGATGCTCCCTCCATGGGACTCTGGAAGAAGGAAATTGCAGACTCTAGGCCTGGAAAGAGTAACATGTATTGCAAAAACTGGGACTTTGTGAATATGTGGAAGCCATATATGGACATTTTAGAGAGTGGAGGTGAAGGATGTTTATGAGAAAGAAGGAAAAGAAGAAGGGAAGGAGGGGAAAATCTTGTTTATCCTTATCTGTAATTCCTTGTATTTTTGTATTACTGTGAGAACTATGCTCATTCTACATTTGAATATGATGTAGGCAGGTTTGATGTATGGATGGGTGTGTGAATGTGAGGTTGTTCAAATATTTGTTTGTATTGTACAACAGAAAATTTCAATAAAAATATGTAGAAAAAAATGAACAGCAGTAATCCCAAACAGGTCCTTGAGCCTGTTTATCATGATCCTGTGATCTACAGTATTTAAGCCAACTGAACCAGAGCTGTGTTTACTCTCTAGAGTCTGCTGCCATCAAGATCTTTGACAAAATTTGGAGCCCTGACATCCTGTAACAGGAGCGTACTGGGTCAGACGTGGGAGCTGCTTAGCTTTGTAGCCCAGTCTGATGTTAGAGTACAGCTTGTCCAACGTGTTGAATCTTCTGGTAGTGCAATTTACACCTTGATGGAATTTCTGCAGCGCTATCTTCGATCCACATGATGCTATAAAACTGGCGGGGGGGGGGGGGGGGGGGGGGGGGGGGGGGGGGGGGGGGGGGGGCGGGGGGGGGGGGGGGGGGGTGCTACTACAATAAATACAGTTATAATAAACACAGTTTAGGAGGTGGGGTGTTGGTTGCATTGAAGTATAAATACAAATACGATTTATAAATAAGGTGTAATGTCCATGAGTGTTGGCAGTGCAGTTATCCTCCAATCAGGGTGGAGGTAGGGCATGTTTGACAGCCTGTGGGTAAAAACTTCTGTTGAGTCTGTTTGTCTTTGACCTGATGGACCTGTAACGTTTACCAGAGGGAAGGGGGGAGTGAGTGTCCAGGGTGCCGGGGTGTGAGGGGTCCTTGATGATGATGCTGGCTTTCTGCTGAAGTCTGCCAGTATAAATGTCTCTGAGGGGGGTCGGTGAGGTGCCGATTGTCCGCTCTGCTGCCCTCACCACCCGCTGCAGTTTCCTCTTGCCCTCCATGGTGCAGCAGTTCAACCAGAGTGTGCAGCAGGAGGTCAGAAATCTCTCGATGGTGGAGCTGGACGCAGGAAGTCCAGTATCCAGCTGCACAGTGAGCTGCTGAGTCATGAGTTGCTTATTAACCAGTTTGTGGGGTTGAACTGTGTTGAAGGCAGAGCTGGTCCACAAACAGCATTCTCACACAGGTGTTGCTACTGTCCAGGTGAGGGCTGTGTGAAGAGCTGTTATTATGGCGTCCTCTGTCGACCTGTTTGCCCAGTATGTAAACTGGTGTGGATCGAGGTCTGCAGGGATGGCAGCTTTAATGTGCGACATGATGAGCTGCTCAAAACATTTGGCAATTATGGGTGTTCAAGCAACTGGATGATAGTCATTCAAGCAGCTCACTTTGCTCTTCTTGGGCACTGGAACGATGGTGGCTGACTTAAGGCAGGATGGTACTACAGACTGTAGCAGTGAGAGGCTGAAGATGGTGGTGAAAACCTCTGTTAGTTGGTCTGCACATGCTTCAAGCACTCTACCAGCTACACCGTCAGGACCAGCTGCCAGTGTGGCTCTGACCTGATGCTGCTCCAGCTGGATGGGGGTGTCGTCCCTCTCTGTAACGACAGGATGGGTGATGGTGTCCCTGTTGTGTTGGTCAAAGTGGGCGAAGAACTGGTTTAGGGTGTCAGGTACGGTGATATCTGGGGAGTTTGTTTGTGTGCGACCGTCTTTGTAGCCAGTGAGTGTCTTGATCCCCTGCCACATGTTTCTGGAGTTGTTTGTGTTCCTTGCTGTTTGTATTTGCGCTCGGCTTCTTTTATGCCTTTAAGCACAGAGTGGCGTGCCTCTTTGTAGACTTGTTGGTCTCCTGATCTGAAGGCGCTGTCACGTGCTCTTAGTAGGGCTCTCACCTCACTGTTGAGCCATGGCTTCTGTTTCGGGAACACTGTAACAGTCTTTGTTGTTGCTACACTCTCACTACAGAAGTTGATGTATGAGAGTACGGCAGATGTGTGGCCCTCCAAGTCTTCTGCAAATACACTCCAATTCGTGTTATCAAAACAGTCCCGTAGGGCCGTGGTGGCTTCCACGGTCCACACTCGTACTGTTTTTTCAGATGGTTTTTGCCTTTGAATTAGAGGTCTATATGCAGGGATCAGGTCAGAGAGAGATGGTCAGAGAGTCCGAGATGAGGCGGGGAGGGCTTTGTAAGCATCTGGGATGTTGGTGCAGACTTCGTCCAGTGTGTTGTTTTCCCTCGTTGGAAAGCTCACGTTTTTAAAAAAATCCAGGCGGGACAGATTTCAGGTTTGCATGGTTAAAATCTCCAGCCACGATCACAGCGCAGTCCGGGTGCGTTGTTAGCTGTTTATTAATGGAGCGCTGGAGTAGCTCCATGGCTGACTTAGCATTAGCTTGCGGTGGCACATAAACTGCTATTATTGTGATCGCTGTGAGCTCTCTCGGCAAGTAGAAGGGTCTACACTGAACCATCATGTACTCTGTGTCCGGACAGCAGTGGACGACTTTAACTGTGTTGTTGGTGCACCAGTTATTGTTCACAAACACTAGAAGACCTCCTCCGGACTCTTTGTTCCTGTCCGCTCTGAATGTAGTGTGGCCTGCTAGCTCAATGATCATAACAGAATAATCCAAACAGTGTAAGGTGATCCGCAGTCGTAGCTCATCCATCTTGTTATTTAGTGACTGTGAGTTGGTGAGGAAGAGACTCGGAATAGCCGGTCTGTGTGGGTTAGCACGTAGCCTAGCACTCAGCCCTGCTCTCTTCTGTTTCCTGTGCCTCCGTCGCCTACTCCACTTCAGCGGTGGTATGGTGGAATTAGAGTCCGTGTCCCTCCGGATCTCAGGGAGAATTGAGTCCCAGTCATTGTCAGCGAAGGTTAGCATAGTTAGCATTAGCAGTTGGTGGAAGGTAAACAACAGTGTACTCCCTTGGTACCTAAAAGGGTCTGCAATTCATTTACTCCAGGTCAGGGAAGCAATGGCTGTCCACAGTAACTGTGTCTGTACAGCAGTTATTGTTGATCTACACACACCCCACCTACTCTTCTCTAACCACAGTCCTGATTTAGCACCATGTTTGTTGGAAAGGCTGTCAGCGGTGTGGGGGGGGGGCCCCCTTGTGGCGAGAAAGCACAGTTGCACTATTGAGCACATGTTCCAGTGATCAGAGTTGGAGCTAGCACATAGCAAGAGCCGCCTGGCAGACTGACTCTGCAGGGGATGTCTACACACGGTGTGAGTTGTGTGCGTCGCTAAAGAACTGAGTAGACGTGGAGCCATGCCTGAAAAGGACAGTTTTAGTCTTTTATGCCAATTAGACATTTAGTGGATGTAGAAGTGCAATGTGTATCGACCTGTTCGCTATGTGGCTAGTTCATGCTACTAATGCTACCTGTTATGCTACATACCTGCTAGCTGTAAGCTAAACGATTTGGTGTTTGTGATATATTGTTGTTGGGTGTATTGGGATGTCATGTACTGTAAGGGTTTGGGAGTAGTGTATAAAACTCGTGCATGTAGATGTTCATATAGGAATTCCCATTTGTAGTTCTGGTTAGATTCGAAGAACGCTAATGCATCATAATTCATGACTTAGATGTTTATTACATTCAGTATTCTGTATGTGTTCTGTTCACAGACCACACACCCCTCACCACTCTGTAAGCCTGCGGTTGCATGACTGTGTTGCTGTACTGTGCTGTTAAGCTGAGGAATCACAGTAAAGACGGTATAACCTTTATCTGTGCGTCCTGTGTGTTCTGACCGACACCCCAAGGTGAACACCACTGCTATTCAGCCAACGCCTATACAGTCCTGGGTTCAACCCAAATTAACAATGTTGTTAAGTCCGTTAGCTTGATGGCTGAATTCGGGATGAATGGATGAAGTCAGGATTCTGTGATCATAAGTACACAGCTATCCCTAATGGTGCAATCTGTCACAACCTGGAGCCTTAGTTCGTCCATTTTGTTGAAGAGGGATCTGGCATTGCTGATGAAAAGACCGGGAAGCGCTGGTTTATGAGTTTGTCTCTGTAATTCCCGCTCTGCAACCTCACTTCTGCTTCCTTTCCTTGCACCACCTTCACTGCCTTGTGCTCTGAGCTGGAGGAGCACCTGCAATGCTGGAGGGCGTGTAAGTGTTATCCATCTTAGTTCTCCTTTAAAAGCACTTTGAATTATTTTTTCTGGGTTTTATTTAGCGTGACTTCAGATGCATCGATGCTAAATGAAGAATTCTGCTCCTGCAGCTCTGCTGGAGTGACTGCAGGCTTCCTGAAGGAAGTTCAACCAAATGCCCAATGAGTACAGAAAATGAGCCAGGTGCCAACAGGTGGGCTTCCTGTTCAGGTGCACACGAGGGCTCATCGTCTCACATTAAACAGGTTTTATTACATCACTTTGAGTATAATAACTATGAATGGAGATCTCCACCCCACATAGCAGAAACTGAACTGTTGTTTTCATACTTTTTAAACAAACCTGAGGAAACACCCTCACAGCTTACAGCCTCTCAGGTAACACCTGCTGGGTATCCCATCATGTCTCAGTGTTTCTGGCCCACTGCCCGGGGCCCACGGCTTCCTGGCTCGAGTCCAGCTGGCTCGGAGGCCCGGCGCATTGGGAACCTGACGGCACGTCACTCAGAGAGACGGAGGAGAAGACAGACTTTCAGCCGGAGCTGAAGGATGACGATTTAATTACACTTCTGTCCATTCATCTGTCCATCCACACACACACACAGTCAGAAACACCCACACACACTCGTCAGCAGGTTCCCACACCTCACAAACAGCCCCTCCATCTTGTTCTTTTCTTGTATTTTTTCGGGTCGATGAAAAGAAACAATTCTGTTTTTACAGGCTGCTGGTTGCCATGGTGACCGGGAGCGACCAAAAAATGTCCTGCAGGTCAAACTAGACGCCTCGACCATCAGCAGAGATGAGAAACCAGGTTGCTCAGTTTAACTGAAGCTCCAGTTTTATGACTGAAGATTATCACCTCTGCAAAAACTCTGTGTGTGTGTGTGTGTTGGGAAGTAGAGCAGCTTCAGGTTTGTGTTGTCTTTAGTGTCACAGCCTCAGTGTGAGCTGCTGTTAGACTGAACCTGAGATGTCCAGCAGGGGCAGCAGTGAGTCCGTCTCCATAGACTTCCATGTTAAAGGTTCGCAGCACAAACAAACATGTTTACAGCCTGAAACACAGACAGTCATAACACGCCCCACAGGTGTTATGAAGGCAGGGGAAATGTTTATATAACTCACCTCTTTGCATTTTTAGGGGTGTGGCCTCTTTGACTGACAGGTAGATGGTATCTGCAGTGTGGACCTCTGGACCAAGCCAGTATTACAGCAAAGCGTGTACACGCTAACCTGTGTTTACATGTAAAAGTGTTAATGTCTGTTTGAATGTTTCACGTCATAATTTCCATGTTGGCTTGAAATGTCTCCCTCTGCTGGCTCTGCAGCTTACTGCACATTTGGAGGGTCACAGCATGAAATGGACACTGTGGACTGCGTGTCTGTTACACGCTTTGCTGTGATATCAGGACTGGACGTGTTTGTGCTGTTTTTAATGACATCATGTGACCAACAATATGGCTGCTGTGAGGTTACTGTACAGAGCGTCCACAAAGGCGGAGCTCCAGTTTTAGTGAAATTCAAGGATTTTGATTGGATGTTACTAATGCGCAGGCATCTGTGGTACCAAGCGTCAGCTGATGACTCCATCCTGTCATTTCTGATTGGATCAAAGCAGCCTGGAGTCCATCTTTTATTTACAGTCTACTGTGAGTAAGCACGCGTCACGCCGCTTTCACTGGTCCAGCACCAGTCAGCACTGGTGGCTGAAACAGGCTGCAATGTCAAATCAAAGGAGTCTAATCAGCATGATGACATCGTCAGCGTGATGGGCGGGTTCACGTAAACAGACTGAGACACTCGGAAAGTTTATTTTCACTCTGCTTTACTGAGGAAGATGGAAACGCTCTGACAGCGATCACAAACAGGAAGTGCACACATCAGCCTCAAACATCCAGCTGTGGCGTGATCGCCGAAGGTCAGCGACGCCTCCAAGACTGTCACACCTGAACGAGCCACAAAACCTGAAGAGGAGGAAGAGGAGGAGTTAATCAGCAGCAGATGATGAAGAGTGAAATTCAGCGTGTATGTGACGATTTCCTGTTCTCACCTGAAACTTGATGAAGGTCACAGGAAGTGTGCAGACCTCCTCATGTCCAGCAGCCTGGTGCTTGGCGCCCCCTGCAGGAAGTTCTGTCAGCGCTGTATTTTCTTTAGGTTTTGATTTTCTCGTCCAACGCTACAAAAATCAAAACCTAAAAAAACCACAGAGCCGCAGCAGCAGCACAGCGGCGCCATGGGACACGCCCCTTCCTGTTTAGGAAAAAAAAAACCAAAAAAAAATCACACACTGGAGCTGTGTCCCAAAACGTCGGCTGCATCCTTCGGAGGCCGCATTTGAAGGCTGATTACGTCACAGCCAGGCAATAAAGGCTGTGTGTCCTTTGTGGCCCACCATATCCCAGAATTCATAGTGCAGCTCAGCCAATTCCAGTTTCCAACAATGACGGCTGCTACTAAGTTTTAATATTACTCTTGTTAATCTTTCTGGGTCACAAAATAAACTTTTTACATATTTTCGCACGAATGCAGCTGTGTAACCTTCAAATATCTGCTCGGTTTATCAAGACACCACATATTTGCAAAAGTGCTTCGACGTTTTTAGAGACGTCTGTTACCCACCAGCTCGATAGCTGACTGGTAGGGCTGCAACGATACACAAAATTCACGGTTCGGTTCGATATTTTTTCGACACAAAAAATGTTCATGCTTTTTTAATTTGTCATTTATTAAAATTATAAATTTATATTTTAACTCAAAAGTACAATTTTTAAATGTAATGTTGCTGAAACAACAAAGTAATAAAATAATAAATCTATCTGATGGAGGAATCACTCATCTTTGGAAAAGAGAGTTTATTACAGAGAAATGGCTCTTTCAAAATAAAAGCTATACTATCCGCTTCTTCTGGGCTATATTCTCAGCAGCATATTAAACATATCAGGTCCCCATAAGGAGAATCCTGTGCTAACAGCTGTCTCGGGTAAAGTTTGTAGCATGCTTGTTGTTTTTGTCTGCTTCCACTTGTCTTTGCACTAGGATGATGTCGGAGTAAATGTGCAGTCATATTCGTTGTGTTCCCACTAGTGCTGTCAGCGTTAATCTGAAATGACGTTAACGCCACAACACGGCAAATCTCCGTTAACGAGCTACCGCCGATCGCCCCGTGCGTGGGGCTGGACGCCAACACGTTACCGAGCTAACTGTGCTAACACACTAGCTCCCACCCATGTAATTGAGCATTGCGTGGCACACCCAACATACTGTTTTACTTTAGTCCATGACGCGCTTACCCTCAGGGTCATACATCACATGAAAACCAAAATAATTCCAAACGCCAGATCTGAATGAGGGTGGGGGAGGTTCAATTTGCCATGTTGCAACGAGCTTCGCTTCTGTGCTTGTGCTGCGCTCAGTGGATCTGCGCTCGACAGTGCAGCCTAGGCGGAGTAGTCGAACACAGATTCACTGAGCGCTCAACACAGACAGCATCGTCAGAAGGAAAGTTGATAAAATAAATTACAAATGTTGTATTGTTCGATACATATGCGTACCGAACCGAAAGCACTGTATCGAACGGTTCAATATCGATACGAATATCGTTCCACCCCTACTAGCTGGGGTTCAATGGTCACTCGAGCCGGCGAGAGCAGCGCTCCCAGTTAAACATGATATTTAAGTCACTCGGATAACTTAAATCGTAAAAGTAAATCGGTTTGGCTGAGATCAAAGTTATTAGATTAGATTAAATAAAACTTTATTAATCCATCGGGTGGGTTCCTCCGGGATTTTCACACAGCTGAATAAACGTCAAACAGAAAAGTGATTAAACAGAAGTGTGAGACGGTCGAGAGTTTACTCCAGTGTCCTACTATATTTAGATAGCACGGAGCAGACGGCCGAGTTCATTAAACCCCACCCAGACAGCGATGACGCAAATCTGAAGGCTGGACCGTCCAATTTCACAACCTCGCACTTCCGGCCTTCTCGGTCTTCAAAGGACCCGGCCCACGTAGACTGCAAAGGCCGGGTCCTCAGGAGGATGCAGCCTACGCTTTGGGACACAGCTTGGGTCACAGAAACACTGCTGAGGTAATACCTGAAATCACACTTTACCCTCCCCCGCAGCCACACCTCCAAACACGTCGGTCAGCGCCGCAGTTTTAGGTCACGCCCTCCCTTAAAGAGGAAATGTCCTCCAGCCCCGCTCTGCCATGATTCCTGACGGCATCCGTGCAGCAATGCAGGAATGTGGTCAGAGCTCGCGACCACTCGCTCGATGTCAGAAACACTCAGTAATAAAAGGTCAGAGCAGCGTGCCAAAAACTCAGTGTCTCCACAGGTCACGTCTCCACAGACGTGACCGGGTCAGAGTGCGCTACGTGTTTGATCCACTAACGTCCACGCCGCTGCCGCTCCAGCTGTTCGAACGCTGCGCTCAGACGTCTCCATTATACCCGAGGTCCTGATGGGCCTGTCGGAGCAGACGCTGTGCATCGGCTGGAGGTTGGACCAGCGAGCTCACCTGTGAGCCTGGCGTCACTCACTGAGCTTTCCATCAGCGCCGCAGCCCTGCTGCTGTTGCCTAGCAACAGGCTCCCTCTGCATGTCTGCAGGACCAAAGGAAGCTGCAGAGCGTCACGTTCAGCACGCAGCTCTGCAACGGCGGTGGGAGAGCACCTGCCTCAGGGCTCCATCACCATCACCGTCGAACAGCACAGCACACCGTGTGACTCCACACTGCCTCTGATTGGTCCAGGAGAGTCGTGGTGCAACCGTGAGATCAGAGTTTAAATCTAAACGATCAGCTTCACATCGAAGCAGCCCCGCCTCCTGACGCAGACTCAGCATCCAAAAAGAGAGTGAAGCGAGGCTGCGGTAACCACGGGAAACGGCCGACGGTACAACGAGCTTCCTCCACTCACCGTCATCAGACAGATGGCTGGATTCGAGATTAAATGGAAAGCTGAACCTCGGAATGCTTCAGTGACAGCGCTGCAGAGGGCAATCACAGGAAGCAGCGTTTGTTGCAGCGTCTCACCTTTGACCCCGGCTGACCGTCACAGATTAGGTTCATTCTGCATTTACAGCTACTGACGAGCTGTCACATGACCAGGTGTTCCTGGTTTCAGTTCTGGGCCGGATCGATCAGTAATCAATCAACATTAATGAATCTGTATGGATGACCTCAGCGGGCTCGCTGCGTTACATCCTGTAAGGGTGTGGAAACACTCCAACATCTTTACCATGGAAACACGTTTCCATGGTTACTGCTGAAGGATGAGCAGTGAGGGCCGTTTAAGACTTTTCTACTCCGGGATCTATATGACATCATAAGCACCATACAGATGCCTGTGAGGGTCAGCCAATCAGAAGCCAGCTGTCTAAAAGGGGAGGGGCTACAGTAACTTCGGAGTATGACTTCGAGCCCTGAATCATGCTAGGTTGCCCTGAGTAAAAGATTCTGAGCATGCTGTCATGGTGACAAGCTCTGGAGATCAACACCTCCCCCGCAATCGTGGATGAGGAGGTGACACCGTCAGTCAGAGCCAATCATAACGGAGAGTTGCAGCTGCACAGACAAGAAGAGGGCGCAAGTTATTACAGGCAGCGCCTGGGAAACACCTTCACATAGCAGAGGGCGCTGTTCCCGACTCGGAAAACTCCATTCCTCCTGGTCGTTGAGCTATCGATCCCGCTTATCGGTTCTTGCACTCGTGCTATGATCAGCTGATTTTAGTTGGCGTGTCGGAGGAGGAAAACGGCGGTGCAGTCTCCAGCGTGGATATGCACGTCACTTTTATTTTATTGCACAAAAGGGCGAGATACAAACTGCAGTCTGCTGCTAACACAACTTCACTCTTTACAAGCAACTGCACAGACAGCATGTTAATGCTAAGCTAGCCAAGAACCCAGAGTGCACCAGGTAACAAACAGATGAGCCGTCAGGCTGCAGCCTCCTCTACCTGTTCAGAATCACCGTGGCGACCGCTTTTTGTGCTGGTTTTCATTTTTGCGTTGTACCAAGACAGGGGTGAGCAACTCCAGGCCTCGAGGGCCGGTGTCCACGATCCAACACAGCTGATTCAAATGGCTAAATGACCTCCTCAACCTGTCTTGTAGTTCTCCAGGGGCCGGGTAATTAACTAATCATTTGATTCAGGTGTGATATCTAAAACCTGCAGGACACCGGCACTCGAGGCCTGGAGTTGCCCACCCCTGTACTAAGAAAAAGACCTGAGAGAGGTGCGTGCTGCTATGTGGGGCTGTAGCCTCATGGTTATATCGTTAGATGGTGATTATAAGCGCTTCAGATCATTTTACAGAGGAACATGAAAGTAACGAATAGTAGAACGAAGTGTTCTGTGTAATATGTTACCGAGTACAACAAAGAAGGAAACCTCAGCACGCTCAAACATGCGACCCACAGCGTGTGATTCATTTACATGACTGTAATGTCTTAGTGATGCTGGTGAAAAACAATCCATAAGAGAATCAATACTGGAATCGCTAAATTCCTATCAGTTCCCATCCCTGGCCAGCTGATGACATAATGTTAAACTGCAACATGAAATGTGGACCTCGGCATCCATGCACAGAAACATCGCTCAGATGGAAATGAATCCGCAGTAATCCTGATGACAGGCAGGCAGCTGAACACTCTGAAATCTGACTGTCAGAGCAGCACCTGAACAGAGCGTCGTAAATAAAGCAGAGTCCATCATTATTTTAATTTCACACGCAGAGACCAGCTGTCAGTTCACCTTCTTATAAATATACATCATCTTTTCTAAAGAAAGCTCGTTTGTATAAATATGAAGATGCATTTGTGGTTTCCCTGTAAACGTCAAGCTACACCACTCCGTGCGGATGCTTCAGATTATAAAGATGAAGCGTTTAAATGCTGGCGGACATGTTCTCCCCTTTTATTGTTTCATATGACATATTTATTTTAATCGTAGACACGAAAAGGCGTTTTGATATTCACATATGTGCACACAACAAGAACATCTCCACACTGAAGGTTAAAATGTACGCTGACAGCCTGCAGTTACCCGCTGATAAACCTTAAAAAGGGGCGCACTCCGAACTCCATTGAAGAAATCTCCGTTTTAATGTTGGTGTTAAATTTCCCGGGATAGCGAAGGAAACCCTTCAGATCGTTTAGCGGCCGGTAACGGCAGGCTGTGCCGCTGTTTTCGGCAGCCTCGTGTGTCCCCCCAGTTATTTGTACCTGGACAGGAGGACTGATGTTTCTACCCAGTCACGTAGGTTTCGGCGCCGCTCACGAGAATGGTATTTATCGACGACAGCGACACATAAAAACGCTAAAAAGGTTCGTTTGTCTTACACGAAGCTTCCTTATGGGTGAGCCGAATTGAAGGGCGGCTCCTCGGCTCTCACTTTGGACAGTACACCGCAGCTCAGGCGGGAAAGACGGGAGCGGTCAGCGCCGAGAGCGAAAACCGGGATTTCTGACGGCTGCTTCGGAGCTAGCCGTTAGCAGCTGCTGCTAGCGCTGCCGCAGCGGTCAGCCACCGCTGCTGCAGTGCGGACGGACGGACTCACGGGCAGAGCGCGGACCGCTGCCGGTGTTCCCCGGCCCCGCGGACAGGCCGCTGGCTCCCGGCGAGGATTCCTCCTGGACCGCGAGCCTCACCGTCGATCCATCGGGGCGTTAGGACCGGACCCTCCGTCTCCACCGTTCGGTGCCAAGATGTCTGCGCCGCGACGGAGCTCCGCGTAAGCTGACGGAGCCCCGCCGGCCGCGTCCCACTCAGAGCACCGCCTTCCTCCCCCGGGACACTCCCTGCCCTGCGGGACCCCAGCGGCTCCCTGTGCCAGCGGCCCGGGGCCTGGTGTCGGTGTGGTTCGAACACCGGCGCGTCCCGGACCCCGCCGTGCCCGCTCCCGGAGCTCGAGGCGGCAGCTGAACGGTTTGGGACGCGTCCCAGCAGAAAAGAGCGAACCGTGAACGCGAGCCAGTGACGTCACCGTCCGGGCCCAGACATCAGGGGTCCCCAAAGACCAAGGTTAGGCTTCAGGGTGACCGTGGGAGAATGTGTTCACCAGAGGCGGAGCCAGACATTTGAAACACCCGGGGCTTAGCCCTATGTATGTGGGATTTTTTTTTTTGGGGAGGGGGGGTAGAAATGACTGAAAGATTAATAGGCTGTGTTTTGAGTTTTGTTCAAAAAAAAATGACTTCATATAGGGAAAAA